>NC_087153.1:36425521-36433021 GCF_035594125.1 Scylla paramamosain | reverse complement strand
CAGACGCCTTGGCAGTGGAAGGGCATGAATGAAATAAAAATTAATAAACTAGAAACAGCGAAAAATATCATTCTAAACTTGACTATATTATTTTTTTACACCACCGAGAATAATTAAATTGTAATGAATAAGTAAGTAGAAAGAGAAAAAATATCGTCGTAAACTTGTACACATGCATCCTCTAAGTTACACAAAATACAAAGAAACTGTTGCCATGGTAGTGAAAGGGATTGGATGCGTTGCCAGACTAGTTCTAAATAAATAAATAAATAAATAAATAATAACAATAATAATAATAATAATAATAATAATAATAATAATAATGATAATAATAATAATAATAATAAACTGTCAAATAAGAAGACAATGCTGAAGAAAATATCCTTTTAATAACACCAAAGACGCTAAGGAACTAACGCCATGATAGTGAAAGGCTTTGGGTACCTTGCCAAGTCAGTTGCCAATAAACAAAAACAAATAACGTGCAGTCGTCAAATAAGTAGACAATGCTGAAGAAAATATCCTTTTAATGGCGCTCACAATGCAAAGAAAGTAGTGCTATGATAGTAAAAGGCTTGAACACGTTGCCAGGCCATTAGTTCTCCCTTCGGCAGGCTGACACTCCGCTTATGCACGAGATCACGGTGGCTCAGAGAGAGAGAGGCACACTTCGTCCCCCTCAGAAAGACACGCAGCAAGGGCAGGAGAGGGAAAGGTAGTACTCGTGTTTTAAATTATTATTATTCAGGAGGATTAAAATGAAATGTAGAAACGGATATGGTAGTGTTAATTTTAGTGTGTTTTTTTTTTTTTAAGTGTTTTTGTGGAAGGAATTCAGTAAATTTATTTATTTATTTATTTATTTATTTCCTTGGAAGAAGAGTTTAAGGTTTTCTTCGATATTCTTTTTTCTTTCTTTTTTTTTTTCTGTTCTTCCTTTTCATAAGGTGCCGAGGCAAGATTTTGAACAAGTGCAATAAAGAAAGTCGTATAGTTTCTCTCTCTCTCTCTCTCTCTCTCTCTCTCTCTCTCTCTCTCTCTCTCTCTCTCTCTCTCTCTCTCTCTCTCTCTCTCTCTCTCTCAAAATTAAAACTCCACCTCGCATTTACATGAAGCTCTCAGTCTCTCAATTATTTTCCCCCTTTTTTTTCTTTTTTTACGCCTTTAACTTCATTTTCGTTCTTTCCCCTTCTTTTTTTCATCCCTGCACTTCCTTTGTCCTTTCATCTCTCTCTCTCTCTCTCTCTCTCTCTCTCTCTCTCTCTCTCTCTCTCTCTCTCTCTCTCTCTCTCTCTCTCTCTCTCTCTTCCCTATATGTCTCCAGGGTTGTTACGTGCTACAGAAATTGGTAGGAAAGTTTAAGAACCTTCCTGACAGTTTCTGATAAGCTTTTTGTGTTGGCCAAGTTGTTTGTGGGGACGAGAATTGCTCTGAGGCTTACTTGTGGTCAAAGAAGCGCTCTCTCTCTCTCTCTCTCTCTCTCTCTCTCTCTCTCTCTCTCTCTCTCTCTCTCTCTCTCTCTCTCTCTCTCTCTCTAGTGGGTAAAGGTTATATTTTTAGTGTGACCTTTCTCAAAGTTCATCTCTGGTATACGTACATCAACCTTGATATATGTTTCTCTCTCTCTCTCTCTCTCTCTCTCTCTCTCTCTCTCTCTCTCTCTCTCTCTCTCTCTCTCTCTCTCTTGAAGTGACACAGGATTTGAATGAGTGTTTTTCATGGTTTTAGTGACAGATTAACAAGATTTATACGTTATGAACAGGAGAAACACTCTTGAAAACCCGGCCAAGTGTCTCTGTGGTCTTTGAAAATAGTCATGGTGAGAGAGTAAAGCGTTTCTGAATACGGGACATAGTGAAGAGAGGCAGTACAGGTAGCGGGGTTTAAGATTACGAAAAAATATTCAACTTTCCTTCCCTTTCCTTCTCTTTCTTTCTTTGGCCTTCTCTTTTCTTTCTTATAATTTTTTTCTTGTTCCTTACTTATTCGGTTTTCTTCTCCGTTCTGTCTCCTTTCTTTCTTGTCACGGTAGGAATAATTTTAAGAATTATCTGCTTTCTTTTCACCGTGTCAGTGGTTCTGCGTTACGTTTACTGTTATTGTCAGCCTCTAATACATAATGAAAGCGAAGGACGAAGGAACTGATCTCCTCCACTCATCTCCGCTCTCTGCTTGTCTGTCTCATGTCACGCCAGCAAAAGTTATCGGTTTGTTCCATCTGGTTCTCTATGTCCCGATGTTCTCCAGCCAGCATCAGTCTGTCGTCTGGTTGTGTGGCTGTGCGTCCCAAGTTATATCAGCAAAACTTATGACATAGTAATATCTGGTTGTTTGTCCCAATTTCCTTTACCATTCTTAGCTTGCCACTCTGTTACATCATCATCTCTTGCATCACATCACAGATACGTCCCTCTTCTCCTCCTACTCCTCCTCCTTTTCGTCATCCTCTTCTTCCTCCGAGTATCCAGCAGCCTGTAACACGATAGGAAGACACTCATTATTCCTGAGCTCCTTCAAACCAGAATTTGTTATTTTCCTGGCTCAGATACCCACTTAGGCCCGCTCTTACCCACACAGACCGTCGCGACACCCCGGCAAAGCCACAGTGCATGCAGGTCGCCCCGCACCGCCCCGTGTCGCGCGGGTGAAGTTAGCAGTGAGGAAAGTTCCCATTCGCTGCATTGCGCGTGTGTTGTATCTCTCTCAGTTATATGCAGCTAACAAACATTTGAATTTTTAACATGTCACATCTCGAGATAATAAGCAGGTAAAGTTGCCTCTCGGTTCACACGATATATCATGTATATGGGGACTTGCAGGGGTCGTGTTAACGGAACTTATATGAAGAATCAAATTAAAAGTAATGAGAAAAGGTAGTTAAGGGATTTGATCTGTTCAATTTTACTGTTTTGTCCTTAGATCTATTTATATGGTAGGTGAATAATAGTAATTCCTACAGTTTATCCTTGTCTATTCATCCCAACATTAATATAATAGGTAAAACAATAGAAATGCAGATACAGAATGGAAAAATAAATCCCTTACTATTTACGTACACACATCGCTGAGTCGTGCTAAAAGAGAAAACATCATGTAAATTTAATTCATTATATTTCAAGTCTTTTTTAAACCGAATTCAGGTAAAAAAAAAAAAAAAAAACGTGCAAACTGTGCCGCCTGTATTTCCAAACATGTTCCAGCAACGTGGTTGAAAAAAAAAAGAGAAAGAAAGAAAAAGAAAAGCAGCAAGTTAAGAAAAGTAACGCTCACAGTTGAGTCACGCATCACATTGCTAGTCAACACTGGATAGGCGTCACCCTGGCGAGTGAGACATCACACTGCTCCTGCTGTTGGTGCTGCCTAACAATGTGCTGCTTGGCTCAACATTAACTCCTTTACTGCTCAACTTCAGAGCACTAAGATTTTTTTTATTTTGCATGGACACACACATTCAGAGAGAGAGAGAGAGAGAGAGAGAGAGAGAGAGAGAGAGAGAGAGAGAGAGAGAGAGAGAGAGAGAGAGAGAGAGAGAGAGAGAGAAAAGGACATTAATTTCATCTGTTCTGAACTCCATAACTATTCAAGAAACTGCAGTACAAGATTACGTGACCGAAAAATTGTAACTGATTATACGAAAAACAATTGTCTATTCAAAGTCAAATGAGCCTTTCTCTTAAATATTCTACACTTTTCGTTTTTTTAGGGAACGAAATATGAGCAAGTTTTTTTTCTTACTTCTTTTCTCCCATTGATAAAATAAAGTGAAAACGTAACTTACAAGTATCCCTTTATCACACAAGAAGAACTACAATGTATATTTCAAGACACTTCATAAATTCAAGTATTCTGTTTCGATAACTCTTTTGGGAATGGCATCTTCAGTATAGGCACTTCTCTTACCGTCTTTTTGTCGCTCTTGGCCATAAACCCTCTCACATAAAGACAAACAAACTGTTCTACTGAAAACCAACTTTCATCACGGGTAACTTGACTGCACAACTGCGGCAGCGTCCAAAACATGAGCAAGGAACCAAGTACAAACATGACTCACGCCCGTCTTTCCGTCTGCCCACCTCCCAGCACACGCCACTAATGAACTCCCTCCAAGCCGCCTCGTAATGCAGCAAACACTTCCTTTCCTCCTCACGCTCCTTAAAAAAACCCGCGACAACTGCCGAGACTTGAGTTCTTTCAGTTCTTTTTGAGAGAGCGATGCAATTTTACTTCTCTCGATGTAAATTTCCTCGGTGGCGGCGGCGACAGCCAGGAGCAAGGCGGTGAAAGGCTCTGCGACTCCGCGACCTCCGGGGATAAATTATTCATGTAATTAGACTTTATGACTAAGAAGGAAAAACAGAGACGAGTGTTCTGCGTCTTGCTGAGTGACTGTGTGTGCGTGTGTGTCTGTGAGCGTCTGTAAGTGTCTGTGTATGTTTGTGTGCGCGCCAAAAGCTGATGTATGTAAGTACCCAGGAGCTCCTCATTTCCTCCTATACACGGTCCAAAAAATCTCCACACAAATATTTTTCAACGTGTCTTCTCCTTTGACCTTTTCTTTCTTCCCTCCTGTGACTACAACAAGGGAAGTAGGACGCGACGCAGCGGAGCCGTTCTGGGGACACCAATCCACTTTGGCACAGATCCACCAGCAGGCGAAGTAGGAGGTGGAGGAGAAGGAGTAAGCAGAGAAGGAGGAAGAAGAAGGATGGACGGGTAACGAGAGTATAATGAGAGGGAACGAAGGAGGGAGGAAGCAGAGAGGATACAGGTTAATGAGAAAGGACGTAGGAGATATGGTACGCTAAGAATGAATGGAGGGAGAGAGAGAGAGAGAGAGAGAGAGAGAGAGAGAGAGAGAGAGAGAGAGAGAGAGAGAGAGAGAGAGAGAGAGAGAGAGAGAGAGAATGGAGAATGAAATAAACAATAGAGATGGAAAGACTTAAAATTAAAGAAAAAAATGAAAATGCGAAAGGAAAAATAGAAAATGAAATATCGGAAAATTACTCACACAAGATAAGAAACAAGGACAGGAATAAATCACAACTAAAAAACACTTTAGGGGAGAGAGAGAGAGAGAAAAAAAAAGGAAAAACATGAGAGAAAATTACAAAGAAAAAAAGATGAATATACAAATAAGTTTCACAAAATAATGAGAAAAAATCAACACACACACACACACACACACACACACACACACACACACACACACACACACACACACACACACTAATGATCTTACAAGCAGTGATCAACCTCCTTATCTTCCTTACATCCTGCCTTCCTTCCTTCCTTCCTTCCTTCCTTCCTTCCTTCCTTCCTTCCTCCCATCACTCCTTTCCTTCTCTTCTTCCTTCCTCCCATACACCTTTCTTCCATCCTTCCATTCCTCCCATTCCTTCCTCCCTGTCTCCCTCTCTTCCTCCCACCGTCCTCACCTCCCTCCCTGCTCTGCTCCTTCAACACCACCTGAGAAGCCACTCTGGCCCTTATCCCAAAACTCACCTGCTCACCGACCCCTTACCTGTCTAATTAATCTCCTTCACGTGTTGGAGAGACGCACAGCAATCTACTTTTGTTGACAGAGGAGGAAGAGGAGGAGGAGGAGGAGGAGGAGGATGTAGTAAGAAGATATAAATGAACTCTAATAAATAGGAACAGAGAGAGAGAGAGAGAGAGAGAGAGAGAGAGAGAGAGAGAGAGAGAGAGAGAGAGAGAGAGAGAGAGAGAGAGAGAGAGAGAGAGAGTCTTCCTTTCCCTCCAAGTCAAAAAGGCAAACGAATATTGACTAAAATAAATTCAGCATCCCAAGTATTAATTCAGTGCCTTTATGACGAAAATATACAGATGTTGATCGCTCTATTCTTTTCTAGTGTTACTGTGTCACGGAGCACGACAAAAGACTGCTCTTAAAACCGGAGCTACAGTGATTGTCTAACCTAACCTAACCTAACCTAACCTAACCTCACTTCAACTTATTTGACCTAACCTAACCTAATATTACCTAACCTAACCTCACTTCAACTAATCTGACTTGACCTAACAACAAAACTTCACCTCAGCGAGTCAGGTCCGGATTGCATTTAGTGTGCGAGTCATTAGTGATCTTTAAAAGAATATTAGACAAAATTGTGGATGAGGATGACAGGTGGAAATAGGCAACCATGGGTTATTCAGGGATTGCCATGTGTAGGCATGACAAATTCTTGCATCTTCCTTCATATTCTTATCAGTTAAGTCATGAAACCCACCTTGAATAAGACTTCAGGCATGGATGAGTTTACTATATATCATTTTGGTTCTCCGTTGTCAATAAACTCTAACTAACAAACTAACTAACTGCTCTTAGAGAAGTATACTGTGTAGGGAAGGGGGGCTGTGAGAGAGAGGAGAGGCGTGCTATCTGAACCACCAGTAAGAAGCCAGTCTCGTTTATTCACTCATTCTAAACATCTCTGGTTTGAGACTAGGACGCTCGACCCTAAACCTGAACCAACTGCACTACCAGAGGCCTTGTTATTCATATTCGCACTGACTGTCCTCACCCTGGAATACTCCTACAGCGGGTATTACTTTGGGAACCACCGTCTTAACCTTAACCTAACACCAAACAAGGCGAATACCGAGCCTGCAGTGCAATTCTGTCGGCTACGTCCTCATCCCCTCTTTAAGTTCCTCCCTTACTCCTTCCCAGACTGTGCCACAATTACTTATTTGAACGAGAATTTGTAAATCCTTTAAGAATTACATGGCACTCAATTAGTCTTCCACAGAAACGGCTCTACTTCGCAACAGAGAAGCTGGAGACTTGCTGAGCTTTCCCTCGTAACGTTTATTGCACAAGGAAACTATCGGCGTTGTATCTACTTATTAGTCTGTCTGTCTATATGTCTATCTATTTGTTTATCTGTCTTTATCTGTATTTATCTATCTTTCTGCTTGTCTACGAGTATATATCAATCTGTTTGTCTAGATGCGTGCCTGCCTCTATCTATCTATCTATATATATATCTATTTATAAATATGTCTCTCATACATATGCGTCAGTAGTGAGAGAGAGAGAGAGAGAGAGAGAGAGAGAGAGAGAGAGAGAGAGAGAGAGAGAGAGAGAGAGAGAGAGAGAGAGAGAGAGAGAGAGAGAGAGAGAGAGAGAGAGAGAGAGAGAGAGAGAGAGAGAGAGAGAGAGAGAGAAAAAGGAACCACCCATTCCATTTCAACTTTTACGAGCCTTCTGGTAAATCTTCAATGGCCGATCCATCTGCTATCAATCTCATCCCCTCCCCTTCCCCCTACATCCCCTACATCCTCTCCCATTCCCTCTCCCATTTTCTTCCTTCTTTACCTTATACACTTCCCCTTTCCGACTCAACGTCCTCCCTTTCTCTCCTTTCCTTTCTCATTACCGAAAGAGGAAACTTGGAAAGGACAATGGCAATACAGAGAAACAAGTACAGGCACTCAGACACACAGACGCACTAAAAGCTGTACTTCGTGAAGGGAAAT
>NC_087153.1:36413021-36423021 GCF_035594125.1 Scylla paramamosain | reverse complement strand
TGTTTGATAATCCTTTTGGCCCTTTTTCTTTGGGGGACCGGCAACTCAGTGGGTCTTTTTCAATATAATTTTTGTTCCTCTTGGCCAGTACCCCTCTTACATGAAAAGTAGTGATTGTGGTGGTATTATTGATGGTAGTAATAGTGAGGTGATGGTGATGGTGGTAGTGATGGTGATAGTAATAGCGATGGTGTAATAGTGGTAGTGACAGTGATGATAATAATGATGGTGGTGCTATTGGTAACGGCATAATAACGCTAGTATTTGTGATGGTGGTGGTAATGGTGATGGTGTATACACTAATAATAGTACTAGATATAATACTGACAACACCGGTGATGTATGCAGCAGTGTTGGTGATAGTGATCGTGGTATTATTAGTGGTAGTACTATCATAGTCGTGGTGGCGAACACAAAGGAACACGAAGAAAGAACAACCATTACCAGACATTAGTTAGCATAGCGTTTGTGTTGTTTCTTTGTGTTTCCAGCCGCGGTTGTGTGACTCAGACGTGCATTGTTCTTCCACCCACACACACCCACACACACACACACGCACATACAACATCCCTCGACACTAATTCCTTTCAGGTACCCGAACACACGACACGAGAGAGGCAATTAGATGACCCAAGAGAGAATATGTTACCCTTGACATTCTCTCGCTCTTTCTCTCTCTCTCTCTTTCTCTCTCTCTCTCTCTCTCTCTCTCTCTCTCTCTCTCTCTCTCTCTCTCTCTCTGAATCCCTTATTGTTACATTTTACACACACAAGTACACCACCACCACTACCAGCGCACTGTACCATCACATCTTCCCCATGAAGGCAGCGGCTGTGCGTCCCTCCCTCCCCACTGAGCGCGGGAGATAAATTAGAGGCACTGAGAAGCAGATTATTATTTTTTTATATTATAACGACAATAATGGGAACAATTTATTTATTTATTTTTATTTTTTATTTATTTATTTTTTTTATTTTTTTTTTCATAACTGTCTGCAGCTTATCACAATTTTAACTCTCCTTGAGCAATGTCTCAAAATTGCAATGCAGGCAACTACTACGTTTCCATGAATTCATCACTAACATAATGAGCGAAATAAAAAAAAATAAATTAATAAATAAATTACCGTAGAAATGACGAATGGAGGAACTTAACGTAATAAGTGAAAATTTAAAAAAAAAACCTAAGAAACGACGAATGAACAAAAAAAAAAAAATTAACAAACAAATTAACAAACAAACTCATATAGGAGCTACGAATCAAAGAAACGAATAAAACAAGCAAGTCTCCGTTACGAGGAACAAAGACAAAAAAACACAGAAGGAACAAAGAAAACATGAATGAATACACCAGCAGACAACCACCAATGTGTGTCCAGTACCAAACCATATATTTATTTATTTATTTATTCTTATTTTTTCACATACATAATTTTCAGACTTAGACATATTTCTTTCTCTACACACACCCACTGAACAAAAAGTGACTTCTCGAATCCCACCCGAAATGTTAAAAGGAGTTAGAATAAAGAGGGAAGGAGTCACTGAGAGCTGGGTTTATGCTTTTCTTAGTCTTCCTCCTCCACCTCCTCCTCTTCCTCCTTCTCCTCCTCCTCCTCCTCCTCCTCTTCCCATTACTACTGTTCAATTTATGAAGTAGAACACAGCAGCTCTCATCTACTCGTATTTTTCCTTAACAATACGCACATATATTATCCAGACTTAGGTTTTCCCCATCTGTCTTCGCATTAGAGAGGAAAAAAATCACTTGGGACTCCCCGCATTGACTCGACCGCCACAGAAAATGTAAGGAAAAGAGGATTAAAGAGAGGGACGAGAATAAATAGGAGAAGGAGAAGGAGGAGGAAGAAGAGGAGTAGGAGAACCAAAACAAGAGAGGATGACGAGTAGGATAACGAGAAAGAGGAGAAACAAGACGAGAAGAAAGAGGTGGAAGAGGAGGAGGAGGTAAAAGAGGAAAATAGTAAAGAAAAGTATTATAGAAACATTACCCAATAACACTGATGACATATAAGTGGGCGTGAGGTGCTGGATTTAATATACGTATAAGGAATGACTCAAAAAATGTATAGCCTTTAAATTTAATAAGACACCCACCACCACCACCATCACCACCACTCCCTGCCCCCTATCCTAACCCTCTCCACCCTTTCCACCACTAACGCCAGATTGAACCAGGCGCTTTAAATCAACAAAGCAAACAATTAATCGCCATCCACTCACCGCTTCTCGCTGTAAAATAATGGTAAAACACATCTATCCTCGTCTTCTGCTGCCTATTCTTTCTTAACATCACTGAAAGAAAGACTAAGGAGGCACAGAGAGGATAATAATGGTAGTGGTCATCCTCTCGTGTGGTAAATATATATTTTTTTTTTATGGGACGAAAAGAAGGAAGTCTTGTAAATTATTAATATTCATTGATTTTCAGAGCTACAGTATATCAATTAATTTTATCTTGATTCCTAATATCACGAAGGACGCCGGCCTGAGAGAGAGAGAGAGAGAGAGAGAGAGAGAGAGAGAGAGAGAGAGAGAGAGAGAGAGAGAGAGAGAGAGAGAGAGAATGATCCCAAGCTCTCTTCTACTTTTTATTTCCCCTCATTGCCACACGCAGGAAACATTTGTTAGGACAGGAAAATACGACACGGTTTTTCCCTCCAGATCGTGTGTGGCGTGGAAAGTGTTGCTTCTCTTGGCCTCACCTGCACCACACGCACACACACACGCGCAATGTCTCCCAGGAGTCTTACGCACGGTAGAACAAACACCCACCAACATACACCCACACCTGCATACATACACCCACACACATACACAGTGACCTAGGAGATACAACCACTGTGAAAGCATCAACAGCAATTAAGATAACAAAACAACAGTGCTGAGGACCTTAATGAGACAAAACAAGAGAAAAGAGCGCTATCGTGTGGGCATAACAATAACAACGCAAAGAGAATAACAATAGAAGTAAGGAAAGCGTGTAAACTCAATATACAAAAATAAACAAACCTAAAAAAATAATAAACTATACGGAACTAAAAAAAAATATATGTAAAAATGAAAAAAAAACAATGAAAGACAACCACGAACAGAAAACAAAACAGATAAACAACAAACAAATAAAAACATGGAAAAAGGGAAAAAAATGGGAAAGGAAATTCATCCCAACACACACACACACACACACACACACACACACACACACACACACACACACACACACACACACACACACACACACATCCTCCCTGCAGACAACGCACTTAAAAAAATAAAATAAACAAACAAATAAATCAAACAAAAAGCAAATAAAATGTCGGATAAGGGCAAGAGAAAAAAATAAAACTTTAAGGCCCTGAGTGTGAGTTATCCTGTTCTTCCCTCCTCCTGCGCCGCCGCCACCAGCCCTGTTCCTGGCCCGCCCCGCCCTCAGCACTCCGACACTGCACCCCGCCCCCGCTCCCCCTCCCGGTCCCCCCCAAGGCCCCGCCACGGAACCGAGACCCGGCGGGGAGGGCACGGAGGTCGGCGAGCCTGGCCACGGGGCTTATGGGGAACGTGAAGGAGCAGAGGCGTAAGGTGATGTCTCGGTCTGTTCTGCTGCTGCTGCTGCGTCCTGTGTGGTGGTGGTGGTGATGGTGGTGTCGATGGTGTTGTGTGTGTGTGTGTGTGTGTGTGTGTGTGTGTGTGTGTGTGTGTGTGTGTGTGTGTGTGTGTGTGTGTGTGTGTGTGTGTGTGTGTGTGTGTGTGGTGTGCGTGCGCGCGCGTGCGATTGGTTATGCCTCCCATTGGTTTTCAGAGAGAGAGAGAGAGAGAGAGAGAGAGAGAGAGAGAGAATCAGACTGACAGACAGATAGATAGACAGATAGACAGACAGACACAGATACACAGACAAAAAAAAACAGAAGACAGGTAAACAGATGCACACAAACACACAAGCAGGCAGTAACAGACACGCAAACAGACAGACAGACAGACAGACGGAAACCAATCACTTTCGTACAGTCACCTTTAAGATAACAGACCCAAAAACCTGACTAGAACTTTCAGACCTGACTTGAATCTCCCAAAATAACTCACCTCTCTTTACACTTGAGTATAACCATCCTTGACCTCGACTCTGTGTATGTGTGTGTGTGTGTGTGTGTGTGTGTAAGAGCTCTGAAATCAGTGAGGCATAACGTTGCTGAGTAGTGTGTGTGTGTGTGTGTGTGTGTGTGTGTGTGTGTGTGTAGGAGTTGCACTGTTTTGCGTTGCGTTGTATTGCAGTGGCGTGTGTTTGTTGTGTGTTGTTGTGTGCTGTTGTGGTGGTGTTTCTGTCACACGCCAATAACGTCAATCCACGCGCGTGTCCCCACAAAGGCACTGCGCCGATCGCGAACTTGTTATCGGCGCCACGCTTCAAGAATATTCGCCAAAACGTGCTGCGCTTTTGACGAATATATCCATGCAGCTGCGCAACACGGAGATGTCACATTCATTATCTGCGTTTTTACCTGGCAAATATTCGGACAAACACACACATTCATCCTCATTCTCTCTCTCTCTCTCTCTCTCTCTCTCTCTCTCTCTCTCTCTCTCTCTCTCTCTCTCTCTCTCTCTCTCTCTCTCTCTCTCTCTCTCTCTCTCTCTCCACACATGCATAATGGGACTTGTACTACAAATAAGCCAATCAACAAACAAGTAGTAAGTAATTATACAAGCAAACCCCACGGCTAAATTATTGGACTGAGAGACACAAAGTTACGATCAGTAGGTGATTAACTTGCCACATTAATCTACCACACTCCATTCTTCTGTTTTGTATTCTCCCTCAATCTCAAGCCCTCTGATCTGGCAGTCTCCTCAGAGGACTCAAGACTGAAGGAAATCACAAAAAAAAAAAAAAAACGCAGTGGGAGTGTTGCAAGTTAATCTGCTGCCTATGATTGTGTGCCTCGTGACTGGTTCATATTTGTCACGTGAGGATAGCATATCATGAGTGTGACACCTGCCGCCGCTGCCCCGCCCAGGTAGGTGAGGGCGCCAGCACAGCCTTTCTTTCTTCTGAAGCAGGAAAGAAGGATAGCTTGGGTACATAATCTACTTATCGAGGCATAGATAGACAGACACTCAAATTGGCTAGAGAACTCAGTAATACGTGTGATTTGGTTGGTGAGACACTTATACTCTTATTAACATCATTTTTACAAGTTTGCAAGTGTTTTTGGTAGTGAAAACTTAAAATTTTCACGGTAAGTTAAAAAAGAATCCATATTTCTATCTGCTTATGAGCAATGACAGATAGATATATAGATATGCACATACATTCATAAATAAAATACTGATTATTTGTTAGGTAAAGTTATTGATTTTATGCAATCATTGTATGGCTCAATATGTTATGGTAGGAGTCTCTAATGTCCCTCCCTGACAAATTTCAAATCGGTGTGGCGCCTTTTGAGGAAACGCGTGGATTATCTGTTTGCGCGGGACAGTGAACCATATTCTGAAACACTTCTGCGCCGCACCTCTGCCATCTTCAAAAGGTTCTAGTTGATGTTGCACGGGCTTTTAAAGTTCTACGATTCTAGTGACAGATTAACAATATTTCTGCATTATTAACAGGATAAACGCGCGTGAGAACCTGGCAAATCACCTCTGTGGCCTTTGAAAATAGTCGTGGTGCCAGAGTAAAGCGTTTCAGAATAGGGGACATTGACGCGGATGTGACCACGAGAGCGCTGAGTGTTGGTAGAGGTGTTGCGCAGGTGTTGCTCAAGTTGTTGATGTGTAGGCGTTCAAAAGTTGTAAATCTGTACTGTTCAGGTGTTGTAGTTCTTGTGTTAATGCTGGTGTTGTGTTGCTGTGGTGCTGCTGGGTGCTGTGTTGGTCAGATGATGTTGAGATGTAGTGTTGCAAGTTTGTCAAGTGACTCAAGTGTTTTGCACGGGTGTTAGAAAATACTTTATTATTATTTCTTTTTTTCGTTGTTCCCAATGTTGTTGTTGTTGTTGTTGTTGTTGTTCTTGTTGTTGCTGTTGTTGCTGTTATTGTTGTTCCCAGACTGTTGGATTTAACGCATAACTTTTGGTGTTAAGTGTTGCATCATACATCCAATAAATGCTGGAACACTCCCATGTATGAGACTTCAGTTACCTAAGTGGAGATGTTGCAGTAGATGTGATGTTGTACTTGATAGCTGGATGCTTCAAGTGTCGTGGATGCTCCCCGGAGACACCACACTGATGAGATAAGTGCTCTAAAACTTGTCTGCTAAAAAGTTGATGTTCTGAAGACGTTTTCCTTATACTTGTCAACTTGTGGGTTTTTTTTTCAGTTTCCTGTGGTATTAATGTCTCCATAGTGTAGTAGCGAGGTAATTATCACCTGCAAAATGTCTATGTGGGCTGGTGTTTGAGGGTGTCTGGTGGTGGTGATGGCGGTGGTGGTGGCGGCGGTAGGGACGCTGGCATTGTTTTGTGGCTGAACGAGGATGACGCCCAGTAAGTGCCTGTCATCCTGTGTGCGCCTGCCTGTGTACGCACCGCTTATGTGCACGCGTCGACGTTCTCTTTAGATGTTGCACACTTTCTTGTTTCACTTTTTTTTACGATTCTTTATACCTTTCGTCCTCTTTCGTGTGTTAGTGTCTGGTCTTTTTTAGAGTTAAGTGTTATCTTTTATTTCGTTCATTTTTCTTTCTTTTTTTTTTTTCGTGGATATTAAAATATGTAATGTGTATTTATTTTTCTTACATTTGACAAGAAAAACCGTAAGTACCATTGAAAGTTTCCTATATATCATTTTCTGTCGTGTTATTGACCCTTTTTTTACATTTTTATAGTTGTCTTCCTTTATCTTCCTTTATCTGCTGTCTTTTTAATCTATCATTCCTTCTTTTACCAGTTTATCTTCCATGTTTGTCTTCACTTGGTAATTCTGTCATCACCTTACCTATCAATCTTGACCTTTTTTTTTTCCAGCACAAAGAATCACAAAGTTGGAAGTTTTCATCTAGCAGCGAATCCTCTTAATGTTGCTCTCACCTTCCTTGCTTTCTCATCTCGTCACAGTGCATTTCAGGTCTTTCTTAAGGTGCCAATGTGCTCCTGTCGTATGTGCGGTCTACGTGTGGTCACTCTAAGGTGCCACTGTGCTCTGTTACTGTGTGTTCTTCTATCTTAATACTTGTCCAGGTTTCTTCTACACTACTGCAGCTACGTGATGTCATATTGTCACCATTCTGGAAAGCCTCAGTCTTCAAGCGCTATTCCTCGCGTAGTAATGTCACGGTGTTTCTTGTCCACGTTTAAATTGCTAGCTCGTATTCATAAACAGCTTACTTCATTGTCAGTCTCTTACATACAACAGCGTCTAGTGAAAGTTGTCTGGGATTTTTCAAGTGTGTTTTCATTAATAACTCTACTAAGGGTTTCTGAGGCCGTGTTTCAGCGGTTTTTTTTTTTTTTTCTTTTCTTTTTTGGGGGGTGTGAGGGGAATTAACTGATGAATTAGGGACATTCTTTGATAGAGTTTGTTGAGGCATTCCGCTAATTTTCGTCACTATGGTCAAGTAACAAAAGTGATAACAAAAGTACCTGCCTGAGTTGATTTACCGCGTAGAAGACTTAGCCAGCTGCCCGACGCATGAAGGTATCATTTTGTTAGCCATTCCCGAAAGAAACGATGTAACGCGGCCTCTGAAACAAATAATGGAAATAGTTTAACAAAGACTCTGCTTCGTCAGTAGAGAAAACACCCATGAGAACCCAACTAATCATCTCTGTGGCCCTTGAAAATCGTCATGATGAGGGAAGAAAGTGTTTAAGAATACGAGTCTTTGTGTCCTAATTGTTGCTTCAGATTTCCAGGTGTCATCCTAACGTCAGCGTCCTTAACCCTTTGACTGGCACTTGGTACACCTTTCCCTAATTACCACTCTCTCTTTACTTCTTCTACAGTCACATCCAATCTTTGAACGAGGAAGAAAATTGCAAAATGTATTCTTTTTCATCGCTAATTTTCTTGTGGATGAGACTTCACTCATTGTTTCTGGTGCTGCTAATTGCTTTCGTGTCGCAGTGAAAGGGTTAAGGATAATCTAATTTTGTCAGTGTGTCCAAAATTTTCAGATTGTCAGTGTTTACATGCATTTTCTACTTCTTGGATTGTGGGTGGATGTAAAGTTTGAGTAATTGTTGTTTTATCAATGAGTATTGAGTTCTCTCACCTTGCTTCATCATTAATTCCATTCCAAGTCTCCCTTTACTTCACTCCTCCCTTGTCATCTTATTCGTTTTCTTTTTCTTATCATTTTTGCTTATCTCTCCACTTCCACTGAGAATGTTTATACAAGTTTTCCTAAAAAATTTTTCAGGTCACAATATTTATTTTCACTTCACCCTTCCTGTATTTAGTTTTATTCTATTTTTTCACATTCTCGTGCTCTGCCCGCCTTGCTAGTGTTTCTCAAATGTCCAATCACCTCACTGCCTCTTCTTCCCCTCCCTCACCCGGCGGCCGGCAGGTGGTGGACTCGACCAAGGAGACCCGCCAACGCATCATCGGTGACGTGGAGGCCACCACTAAAATGGTTCTCTTTCATTTACTACTCAGCCCTAACCCCCTCTAGTCCAGCCACGCACGCACGCAAACTCGTCCACACACGCACACACACGCACTTCTCCATCAAGATCCTTTTTTTCGTGAACAAAGCTGATTTCCAAAGACGAATATCAAAAGTAGTCAATTTATTGTTTATACACGTTGAATTAAAGAATTCTCCCCGTCTCCATCCACCGACCGAGTATCTAAAAGTAGTCTATTTATTTATCTATTTATTTGTTTTTATCTGCGAGTAAGAGGGGCGCTGGTCAAGACAACAAAACTTTAGGAAAAGAAAGGTCCATTGAGGCGTCAATCCCCAAACAAAGGTTAATACGATTATCAAAAACTGAGGGAAATAAATCACAACATTGCTGAAAAAAGAAAACAAAGATGCATCAATTACAATTTCAATCACCTTAAAAAAAAAAATCACTAACTTCTTTGAGAAACGCCAAAGAAAAAAAATACCTGAAAAAAATAGCAATTCATAAACATCAATCCAACTTCACAATACATTCCTTTAACAAGCTTTGGAAATCAGCAAATAAATCAGACATAAAAAGAAAAAACAAAAAAAACAGCCGGAGAAGAGCCTGTGTACTCTGTATGTACGTCTGTGTGTGTGTGTGGGAGGGAGGGTGTGCACGTGTCTGTGTGTACGTATAGAACTCAATTAACACGAGTACGTACGAGTCATTTACATAGTCGTAGTAAGGGAGCTGAGGCGGCACGACCCTCGGCGGCTAGCATAGGTGGTCGTACTAGTGACTACAACTGCATGGACTTGTAATGAACCTTTTCTTACGTCTTATTCTCCTACTTGTTTTCTGTCATCTTGTGCATATCGTCCGTCTGTTCGTTCTTTTCAGTCGGTTTGTTCATCATTGAGTTACAGACATACTTTTATTTATTTATTTTACTGCAGAACAATTCACACCTCCCTTTTCTCTCCCTCTCTGTGCATGTTCCCACTTTTTTCCCTGTATTTTTTTCTCTATTGTTCTCCCCCTCATTTCCCGTCCCTCCCTTCCTCCCTTCATTCAAAATTTGCCAAACAACTCTCTCTCTCTCTCTCTCTCTCTCTCTCTCTCTCTCTCTCTCTCTCTCTCTCTCTCTCTCTCTCTCTCTCTCTCTATCTCTCTCTCTCTCTCTCTCTCGTTCTCTCTCTCTCTGTCTTAACTTCTTCCATTCCTATTTTTCCCTTTCTCTATTTTTATTGTTCTCTCCCTTCTCCTCCCTTCTTTTATCATTTATCACACACTTCCATCTCTCTCTCTCTCTTCCTCTCTATCTTTCTCTAGTTCTATCTCCCTTCTTTTCCATACTTTTCCTTATTTATTTTCTATAGGTCTCCTTTTTTCTCTCCTTTCCTCCCTTTTACATTTAC
>NC_087153.1:36370521-36408021 GCF_035594125.1 Scylla paramamosain | reverse complement strand
CATGATTTGGAGCTTTGCGATCAACGAGAAGATCAATTCATAGGCAGATCACCGCAGTGTGCCCCATGCAGCTCAAGACAAACGCTGCCAGAGGGATAATTTCACGTAATATCTAAGTACATCTTGTCAACGCTGGCCGTAAACACTCGAAAGGTTCCTAGCTCGTCTACCTTTAGCCGCGTCAAGTACAGGCCTAAGAGTGACGCCGAGATGAGGTGTTGTTCAAGGGGGTACATTCCTTCCCTGCCTATACTGTCTGCTACAGGTGTCCTCAGTCTGGCGGTGGAATGTGTGGCATGAGTTATTTAAGGTTACAGGAGCACGGAGGGCGGCGGGGCATTGAGAACCGGGGTGGCAGTGCTCGCGACGCGTCAACCAGTACTAACATGGACCATATTCTTAACACTCCTGCCAGCACCTCTTCTTTCAAAAGGCTCTAGTTGAAGCTACACAGTTACGGGTTTTTAAGGGTGTTGTTACGGTTCTAGTGATAGCTTGACAAGATTTTTACATTATCAGCAGCAGAAGTACACTTGAGAAAACGGCTACTCATCTCTGTGGCCTTTGAAAATAGTTGTGGTGATAGAGCAAAGCGTTTCAGAATAAGGGCCTGTCGGTGATGGTGGTGTGGCAGGCTGAGGTCATGTACCCGCTACGCCTCCCACACACATGGATGTATAGAGGGGATTCTGCAGCTACACACGCACATTAGTACTAACTGCACACAAGCACGCACGCACATTAGCAAATGGCAACACACACACACACACACACACACACACACACATACACACACACAAACGAGAAAACAAGTCAATACACCTCAGACACTTGATCAAAACTCGCACTTCACTTTCTTTACACCAATAGAACCAGAACTAAACGCGAAATACAATTCATCTCGATTCTCATGTCCCCTATACACGCTGGTTCCAAAGTCACCTTACTTCTTCTCATAACACACACGCCTACTCAGTGTCCGACCAGGTGTTTTTACGTGTACGAGTATTATCTCAGTTGTTTCATCATTGTCAAAATCATCAACTTCTATGGTTCAACTATGGTGCAGATGTCTTTCCCTGAACCTTCTCCACTCATCTCCGTCACCTATCCGTCTAATCCACTCTCCCCGCCCCCACAAAAAAAATAAATAGATAAATAGATAAATGAATAAATAAATAAATAGATAAATAGATGAATAATAAAAAAATAAAATCTTACCACATTTCTCCATCTACTTAACTATACACCCTATGTTCATATCAAGCTCCCATTTATACCTCAGTCTCATGCACTCACTCACTCACTCACTCACTCGTCCCCAAGCCTTCTGAGCACTCACACAAACGCACATTTCTCACTAACACCGTAATTTTGCAAAATACATTTCATTTCCTCTACCTAGCCCTACATAAACTTGCTCTCTTTTTTTTTTCCTGGGTTCTCATTTATACCTAAAACTCCCTCCCTCACTCATTCACGCATCCTTAAGCTTTCTCCTCACCCTGCCCAACGCACATTACTCACAAACATATCACTCAGTAGATCACACCAGAAAATACAAAATTACCTCATTTTTCCACCAGACCTCTATTTAACTTGCCCTCTTTTTCATCCCTAACTTCCTAACTACACAAACGCACGTACTTACTCATTCCCAGAGCTGACAACATAACACCCACCCCCCCCCATTTCTCTTCACTAACTTCCTAACCACACCTCACACACACACACACACACACACACACACACACACACACTCAGTCACGCATCCCAAAGCTTTCTCATCACGTATCTCACAAACACAACGTCCACAGATCGCCACGGGTTTTCTGAAGCGTTACGATGAGCAGTTGTACCACTCCTGGTCTGTGGGGATTTCGCCAGACACCGATGACAGAATCTGGACCTTCTGGAAAGCCATGTTCTTCTGCTCCACCATCACCACCACGATAGGTAAGTGTTCAGGGGAGGGTGAGGGAGGGAGGAAGGAGGTGTGTGTATAGGGTATGAATGGATGGGAGAGAGAGAGAGAGAGAGAGAGAGAGAGAGAGAGAGAGAGAGAGAGAGAGAGAGAGAGAGAGAGAGAGGAGAGAGAGAGAGAGAGAGAGAGAGAATGATGGTCCACACTCCAACATGCTGAGTACACACACACACACACACACACACACACACTACACCCCATCGCATATGTAAACAACAAATGTAAGTAAATGAACTCTTCAAATGCAAGTCTAAAATAACATAAAACTCAAAACTTCAAAAGAACAACTGTGTAATTCGCTGTGAAAATAAAAATAAAATAAATAAAAATAAAAAACACGGAAGAATATGAATGAAAATTATAAACAGTAAGAAAAAAAAGAAGCCGAAAAGAAGACAAAGATGAACAAGAACAACAATAAAAAAACAAGAAAAGAATAAGAACAAGATGCAGAAAAAGAAGGAGGAAGAATATCAAATACATACATACATACATACATACATACATACATACATACATACATACATACACACGAAATCATTAAGCAGAAGAAGAAGAAGAAGAAGGAAAAAAATAGAAGAGCGTCAAGTAAATCAGTCAGTTGTCTCTCTCACACTCGGTACATTAATTGGGTCTCTGTTGGATAGCACACTAATGGCCAAGAACAATACACACTAAGTCCAACACTGCCGCCCTGAATGTATATTCTTAGGCTGGACATGGCGGCGGCGGTGGTGGTGGTGGTGGTGGTGGTGGTGGTGACAGACATGACATTATTGTGGTCGTGACGATGGTGAAGTGTAGCAAAAAATGAGGGTGAGGGTGATGGGTAGGGGGATAAAGGTACAGTGATGAATGTGTGGTGGTGGTGATGGTGGTGAGGGTAGCAAGGTGGTGTTCTAGGATGGTGGCTGCGTGGTGTGTGGGGAGTGGTGGTGGTGTAGTGGTGGAGGTGGAGTGGTGTAAGTGGAATCTGGAATGAGGGTGAATGAGATTGGTGGTGGTGGTGGTAGTGGTGGTGGTGGTGGCGGTGGTGAAAGTGACTTAACGTGACGTGATGTTACTTGTACAGTGGTGGTGGTGGTGGTGGTGGTGGCAGCGATGGTAGTAATATCTGTAGTAGTGGGGACGGTGAAATACTATTTTCGGGGTGAGGGTTGGTGACTGACGACTTCTCATCCCTACCCTTCTTTCCCACCGTGGCAGCGACCCCTGAGGCACGGGGAAGGGAGGATAGGGGCATGCGGAAGGGGGCAAAGGGGGTCGGAAGGGAGGGGAGGAGCGCGAAGACAAGACAGACAGGCGGACAGACAGGTCGAGTGCCGCGCTGTGCCGGGCCCTAACGAGACCCACCTGCCGCCACCTGAGCTACCGGGCGCCACGTAAATGTTCCCGTGTTGTTTGCTAGCGAATTGCAGGAGAGAGAGAGCAGGGAAAGGGTGGAAGAAGGGAGGAAAGAGAGAAGGGAGGATGGGAGATGGGAACGGGAGGAAAGGAGGTGAAGGAGAGATGGAGGAAGGTAGGAGAGGAGGGAAAGGAAGTGTGGGAGAAAGGGGAAAGAAAGAAGGAAAGGAAACAAAGGAGTTGGAGAAGGGGAAGGGATGAAAGAAGCAGAAGGGAGGGAGAAGAAGAAAGGAAGAAGGATGGGGAACAAGGGAGGGAAGAAGGAGAGTAAGGGAGGATGGGAGAAAGGAGAGTCTTTCCCGTGGGTAATGGAGGAGGTGACACCCAGTAAGGCAGGATGGATGCATGACTGAGGAAACACGCACGCTTCCACAACACCCATCAAATTTCACTAGCACCACACTGAACCACAACTTTTCAGACACGTAAAAGTATAAGTGATGAATGAAGAAAAAGACTGAACGTTTACGAGATGAAAAACCACACCAAACAAGAGAAACAACACATCCGCACTACAATCACCAAATTCCACGAAAGCAGCGCTGCACCACACGCTTCGGGAGGCTGAAAGGATGACAAATTTCCCGCAGTAACTCATGAACTCAAAGAGGAGAGTGTCTGGGCGCCTCGTCAGGAACCCTCAGCCTGTGCCCTCAGCCTCGAGAGTAATTTACCGTGAAGGAGAGAGCGGTGCGGTGTGAAGATAGCAGAGTTCTGTCCCTCCCTCTCCCCGCCTGCCTCACACCCCACTGGGACTCTTCTTTGCCTCTGAGAAAGCACGTTAGCAGGGAAACACGACCCCGCACCCCGCATGCCTCGCCCCGGAGACCTGTCACTTTGAAGGGTGATGCGCGGCAGGGACTTGGCGAAGGGACATCAGTGCATCAGTGCCTGTGCTTGTGAATCTCTCAGGCTTGGAAGGAAAAGTGCGAGGCGTGACTGACTGACTAATGGGTTTCTTGCTGTTCTTAGTGAGGTCTCTGTTGACTGATGTCTACACACTGCATGCATTTTCTTTTAAGTCATCAGACGAGGAAGCAGATCTTGTCTTTCTTATTTATTTATTTATTTATTTTTTTTTTTTATTATATCTATTTCATCTTTTTAGCTAAGACTGGGAATGTAAAGGCGGCGGAGAAAGGAACTGGTCGCCCAGCTCCCTATGCCGCGGCCCAGCAGGTACTGGTTTGCGGGGGGGGAGGGGAGGGCGCTGCTACCTGCCTTAATTAAAACACCACAATATTTTTTTTTTCTCTTCCATTAATTAAACAACAATATTTTAGATCACACTATATGCTCATCAAACCTTTCTAGGCAGCCTTTCTTTCTCGTATACCAAGGAATCTGGTCTTTTTTTTTTCCTCTGTAACTCTTCATCTATCAAACCTTGGGACATGAAAATAGCAAAATGAATAAATAAGCAAAAGGTTAGGTTAGAGAATAAATCAACAAATAAGTAAATTTGTATACTGACTGGGTTCTGGCGCCTCATCAACAAAGTCTTACAACAATGGATAGAATTAGGAGAGCGAGCGAGCTACTTCTTCCACCGCTACACTGCCTTGACCCATGACTGAAAACACAACCACTGGGGAATAACTGGGGAATGCGTCGAGCAATACGTACACTAGAGGGCCTGAGAGCCACGACATAACACACCTACTATGGACAGCGCGACAATACAAAACACCTGCAATACAGCCACAGATAACCACCACCTACACACCTGCTGGGTTTCTATGTTACGTTGTTATGTTCCGATATGGTGTAGTAGTGAGTGTGGCCACTTCTCACTGCCTGTGTGTGGACTGTGAACGGAGAGAGTGTGAGAGGGGAAGAGGGATGAAAGGTGGTGGCGAGAGGTCTGGGGGAGAAGTGAAGGCGCTGGGAAATAATTTTATACTTATCGTAGCATCGTCATCCCGGAAACATCTCTCGTAATTTCCCAGTCATTACAGTCTATCTCAGCTCCAAAGCTCTTAACGTTTCTGTACACTTTCTAAACACACTCGCCTCAGCCCCGTGTGCGTAGCGTCGATAATTCTCAGCATTAACGTTTTAACTTCGCCCGTTTCATCTTGTAATTTCCCGGAACACTCCTTTTCAACCACGTGTTTGATCCTGCACTTTCATGCCACGCCTGTTTGAGCCACGCGTGTTTCCTTTTTGCAGTTTCCTAATCAGCCCATTTCTCCGCGTGTGTGTTCCCTTTCACGACTCCTCAGCACGCGCGAGTCATCTGAAGTCTCACCCGAGCTAAACGGTTCGACTTTCATGGGATTTCGTTACTCAGAATCAGGTTCGTGTTCTGACAGGCCTTGCTCTCTCATCACGACTACTTTCCAAGGACACAGATGATCAGCCGGGTTCTCAAAAGTGTTTCTCCTGTTTATAATGTAGAAAGTTTGTTAATATTTCACTAGAAGCATAAAACATCTTTAAAAAACTCGTGTAACTTCAACTACAGCCTTTTGAAAGTAGTGAGGAGTGGTGCAAAAGTGTTTTCAGAATATGGACCCTTGACTCACTCTCGGCATCAAGTGAGAAAGTTTAATGCATTTGTGAGTGTTTTGACCTGATTCAGTTTCTCAGTGGCAGAGGCAGCGTTTTCTTGATGGTTTTACTTGGTGGCATATTAACTTCTTCTTGTGACGCCTTAACTGAATCATTGTCCAGTATTTTCATTTTCTTTCTCTCTTTTTATTGTTTCTGTGTCAGTCAGTAAGTCGCCCCCACAGTCATCATCAGTGCTGACTTCACAGATAAACGAAGATAATAGCAGGAAAAAAATCTGATGAAGGAGGAATGAGAGGAGGATGGATAACAGGCTTATTCTTCATCTTTTTCTTCTTTTCTAATTCCATACACGTTTTTTTTTTTTTTTTTTGTTTTGTGGTTGTTTATTTGTATGGCATTCAATGGTTTCTTAATTTCACTTCTATATTTATTTATTTATTTATTTTTTCCTCTTTCTGTCAACGATCCACCTTTAGGTTTCCGTTAGCTATTTATTTGTTTTATCTCGCGCGTGTGTGTGTGTGTGTGTGTGTGTGTGTGTGTGTGTGTGTGTGTGTGTGTGTGTGTGTGTGTGTGTGTGTGTGTGTATATTTTTGTGTCTTTCCTTTTCGCCTCTCCCTCCCTTAATATTTTATCATCTATTGCTTCTTTCACTCACTCACTCACTCACTCTCTCTTACTCTCTCACTCTACACAGAAGTGGATAAGACGAGGCTGAAATAATACGTCTCCCTATCGTATTTTTCACTTCAGTTTTCCATCCGTCGATAAATTGGTTTCATATCCAATGTCCGGCACGAGAAGAGGAGGAGGAGGAGGAGGAGGAGGAGGAGGAGGAGGAAACCGCAGGAAAGGAGTAGGACTAGAGACAGGGAGATTTAAAAGCGTAAGAGGAGAAAAGAGGTTGGGAAGAGAGTAAGAGGGGAAAAGAAGATCACACACACACACACACACACACACACAGGTATTCTCATTCTTATAGTCATCGTTTGTTTCTTCTTTATATCATTCCCGTTCCTCCTCCTCCTCTTCCTCTTCCCTCTCCCGCTCTCCCTTTACTATCGATATTTATTTTCTCCTATCTTCTCTTCGTTTTTTATTCCTTTTTTTTATATTTAATTTTATTGTATCTTGTCAATCAAAAGAAGTATGCCTGTAGTAGTAGTAGTAGTAGTAGTAGTAGTAGTAGTAGTAGTAGTAGTAGTAGTAATAGTAGTAGTAGTAATAGTAGTAGTAGTAGTAGTAGTAGTAGAAATAATATAGGTAAGATTATGACAAAAACTTAATTAAACATTACTTATTTTCTATTTTCACTAAAGCAGATTTTTCAGTGTTTCTTTTCTTCATCTTTATCTGTATTTCATAATTATTCCTTTCTCCTACTTCTGTTTTTCCTTCATCATCTCCTTTACTTGTTTTTTTCTTTTCCACTGTTTTTACTTCCCTCTCTCTCTTTCTTCTTCCATTCTTCTTCCTCTCCCTCTTCTTCTCCTTCTTCTTCCTCTTTGTCTTTTCATCTTCACCTTTATCTTTTTCATCACAATTATCATAATCATCATCATCATTATCATCTTCTTTATCTTCGTCTCCTTTTCCTCGTCCTCCTCCTTCTCCCCCTCCCCCTCCTCTTCCTCCTCCTTCTCCTCCTTCTCCTCCTCCTCCTCCTCCTCCTCATCCTTCTCCTCCTCCTCCTCCTAAACTCTAAGTGGAGGAGGAGGACTTTTGAGGGGAGTGTTTTTCTCCATCACTCACTTCCCTTCCTCCTCATCTCCTCCGGTAATTTCCTCCTCCTCCTCCTCCTCCTCCTCCTCCTCCTCCTCCTCCTCCTCCTCCTCTTCCATCTTCCTGTCTGAGTATGTGCGCTGTCTAAATTTCCTGCGGTTACTTAGTTGTTTGTTTGTTTTGTGTTCAACTTATACACTTGTTTAAAATGTGTGTGTCTGTGTGTGTGTGTGTGTGTGTGTGTGTGTGTGTGTGTGTGTGTGTGTGTGTGTCTTTGTTTGTTAGATATCTATAGGCGAATTCAAGTATGTCTATCAGTTTTATGTTTGTATGTATATATTTATGTACGTACGTATGTATATGTATCTTTGTAGTTATTTATCTATTTATCTATTTACTTGCATCTATCTATTC
The DNA here is from genome assembly GCF_035594125.1 of Scylla paramamosain. Classification (NCBI taxonomy): domain Eukaryota; kingdom Metazoa; phylum Arthropoda; class Malacostraca; order Decapoda; family Portunidae; genus Scylla; species Scylla paramamosain. The sequence continues at coordinate 36,399,980 of NC_087153.1, read as the reverse complement.
ATTTACCTAGCTATCTATCTCCTTATCTATCATCTATCTAAACAAAAAAACGCTTATTCATCTATCTATCTATCGACTCACATACTTTTCTGCCTGCCTGTCTCTCTACCCATCTATTTATCGAGCTCCCTGTATCTATATATCTATCTACCTATCCATCCATCCATCCATTTCTCTCTATGCCACCGCCCATCAGCCCGACAGACGCCCCAGCAAAGTCTTCAATTCAGCGAGTGGCGGGCGTAGTGGCGGGGAGGGGAGGGGCGGCCGTCAAAAGGTTCGCGAAATCTCAGGTATTAATTGAAGCCCGTCAGGTGCAGGGCGATGGGAGGGGGCAGGGCGGGGCACGGGAGGGGCAGTCTTATTCCCCTCTTTCACGCTATTCTCCCCTCCCTTCATCTCCGCTCTTCTCTCATCCTTGGTATTTTCCTTATGTAGGTGTCTCTCTCTCTCTCTCTCTCTCTCCTCTCTCTCTCTCTCTCTCTCTCTCTCTCTCTCTCTCTCTCTCTCTCTCTCTCTCTCTAACCAGCAATATCACACTAAGACTAATATCTAGAGAGAGAGAGAGAGAGAGAGGAGAGAGAGAGAGAGAGAGAGGGGGGGGGGTGGTTCACGAGTACTCCCAGAGGACAGCTTGGGAGTGATAGCAATGTTGAGCTCATAATTAATTCTCTCTGAGCGCCGAGGAAGGGATAGAGGCGTTCAGAGAAGATAAAGGTGTTGATGGGTCCTTAATGATACTGGAGGAGGAGGAGGAGGAGAAGGAGGACGAGGAGGAGGAGGAGGAGGAGGAGGAGGAGGACGAGGAGGACGAGGAATACAAAGGAAGTCCAAACAGCAACAGATCCTGAGGTCCTTACTAGGCTGTTTGAATAACTGCTTTACGCTATTAGAGAGAGAGAGAGAGAGAGAGAGAGAGAGAGAGAGAGAGAGAGAGAGAGAGAGAGAGAGAGAGAGTGAGAGAGAGAGAGAGAGAGAGAGAGAGAGAGAGAGAGAGAGAGTACAGTACTAGAGGAGGAGGAGGAGAAGAACAAGAGCCTGAAGAACAATAACTAGGGCAAAAAATCACAAAAAAAAAGAAAAAAGAACAAGAATAAGAGAGGGGGGAAGAAGGAAGAGAAAGACAATGATGGAGAATAAGCGAGAGAAGACAAAAAAAGATGAATAGAATGAGGAAGACTGAAGACGATGATTAAAAGTGGACATGAGAAGGCAGGGAAGAAGGAAGAGAAGGGGAAGGAGGCAAAAGAGGAAGGAGGAGGAGGAGGAGGAGGAGGAGGAGGAGGAGGAGGAGGAGGAGGGCAAGAAGGAACGATAGACGAATGAAGAATAAGATGTAAGAAACAGAAAAGATGATGAGAGAGAGAGAGAGAGAGAGAGAGAGAGAGAGAGAGAGAGAGAGAGAGAGAGAGAGAGAGAGAGAGATGAAAGGCTTAGCAATTTCGCGTAGCTTTGAAAGGCAAGGCGTTCTCTCTCTCTCTCTCTCTCTCTCTCTCTCTCTCTCTCTCTCTCTCTCTCTCTCTCTCTCTCTCTCTCTCCCCTCACTAAAAATACTGAAAGGAAACTTGAGACAATAGAAAATGGGAAATAACAGAGGAAAAGTCAAGAAGGAAGGAAGGAAACACGGATGGAAGAAAGGAAAAAAGATAATAAAAAGAGATAGAGTAAAAAAAAATAATAATAAATAAAACTTCATACGCAGAGTCAAAGCAGAAAAAGTTACGGCGTTGAAACTGATACGAGTTTACACAAATATTGAAGATGAAAGGAAGAAAAAGAGAGAAAAGGAAAAAGAGAAGAAACACGTTAAGAAAAAATGAAAAATTAAAAAAAAGAAATCAAAACATACCGAAAAGAGTTTGATAAGGAAAAAGTCGTGGAGTTCAAACACAGATACAAGTTACAGAGAAAATGAAGAAAGATGAAGAAAAAATTGTACAGACAGGAACATTGATTTCCAAAGACTACATATGACAAAAGAAGCAGCGCAAAATGAAAATAGAAAAAAAGAATGTCAGATCAAATACGTGTGTGTGTGTGTGTGTGTGTGTGTGTGTGTGTGTGTGTGTGTGTGTGTGTGTGTGTGTGTGTGTGTGTGTGTGTGTGTGTGTGTGTGTATGTGTGTGAGCAATGTGGTCCGTTGTGGGAAGCTCCTGTGTTGTGTTAAGACGGAGAGAAACAGACGAATCCCTCTCTCTCTCTCTCTCTCTCTCTCTCTCTCTCTCTCTCTCTCTCTCTCTCTCTCTCTCTCTCTCTCTCTCTCTCACGCAAATAAATAAATGAATAACGTGGCTAACTTCCTGAACGTACGTGTGTGTGTGTGTGTGTGTGTGTGTGTGTGTGTGTGTGTGTGTGTGTGTGTGTGTGTGTGTGTGTGTGTGTGTGTGTGTGTGTGTGTGTGTGTGTGTGTGTGTGTGTGTGTGTGTGTGTGTGTGTGTGTGTGTGTGTGTGTGTGAGTGGCGAAGCAAGAAACTGGCCAAACTACTGCAGCTCTTCATTCCAAAGTTTGGTGTTGAGCAAGTTTCAGAGATACGACATTTTCAATAATAGACTTCCATTCATCTTCTTACTTCTCCTTCTCCTTCTCCTCCTCCTCCTCCTCCTCCGCCTCCTCTCCTATTCCTCCTTCTCTTTTTCTATTTATTTTCTTTTAGGATGTTAAATATTATTAGATTTTATCATGCACCAGATACATTTTACAGTCATTACTTCTCTTTTTTTTAATGTATGAGGAGTCGAGAAAGAGCACAAAAATAAGTTAAAATAAATGCTCAAAACAATGAATGAACCAATCAATCAATCTGTCAATGGATGAATCAATAAATCAATTTGTTAATGAATGAACAAATCAATTACTCAATGAAATGGTTGTGTTGCTATCTGTCATTCTATGCACGGAGAACTCTTGTGCTGTCTAATGCTGCTGCTACTCCTCCTCCTCCTCCTCCTCCTCCACCTCCTCCTCTTCTTCCTCCTCCTCTTCTTTTTCCCTCTGCTTTTTCTGTTTCATCTTCCTCCTCTAAAGTTTTCCTTTCGTGTCATGACCAAGAGACCGTCCCCCCCAAAAAAATAAAAACTTTGGACTTACCTCCCCCAAAAATGTCACAGGAAATCAAAAAGGTTAGCCAATTTAGTTAAGTAGGTGTCTTAATACCCCTTCCCTGCAACAATTCAAGTTACAGGAAGAAGGAAAAGCACAGAAACGAGTAGACACACAAACGAAAAGACAGCTCAAGAGTTTACCATTAAGAGAGATGAAAGAGTGAAAGAGTAAAACAGGATACTGATCAACCCTTCCGACAGCCAGGTGGACAGAATACTGGTGTTTCGATACCATAATCAATCAATTCTCCTCCTCCTCCTCCTCCTCCTCCTCCTGTCTTCCTTCCTTGTGGATTTCATAAGCCTCGCCCAAACAATGAGGGAAGCTGCACAATACATCCTTATGGTGGACGCAGAAGGAAGACGAAGAGGAGAAGATAAGAACTAACAAGAGAAGAAGATGATGACGACCCGTGCGCCCACAATGTCCTTTATGGGAGTTATATTTGTATAGAGTTTTGTATGGGAAAAAAATTACTCTCGCTCAATTGCTCGCTCAGACAAAAAAAAAAAAAAAGTTAGTGGGGGAAGGGAAAGGAAAGACATGTTTGCTATACAGGAAGAGGAGCCTAATTAGAAAGCCCTCTTCATTATTCTCTCTCTCTCTCTCTCTCTCTCTCTCTCTCTCTCTCTCTCTCTCCTCTCTCTCTCTCTCTCTCTCTCTCTCTCTCTCTCTCTCTCTCTCTCTCCCTGATTCCGTCCTATTTTTTTCATTCCCTTCATCATAACTCCTAACGTTTTTTTTTTTTCTATCTCTACCAATATTTCCCTTACTCACTCAAACATTACTTTTTCCTCTTTACTTCTATCAATACCTTTCTACTCTTCTGCTCCCTTCTTTCCATTCACTCGCCCACTCACTGATTTTTCCCTTCTCTTCTTTGTGTATTGTATCCCACTCTTTCACTCTCTTCTCTTACCGACCCAAACATTTATACCTTCTTTTCTTTGTCAATACTATCCAGCTCCCCTTCTCACTGCCTGACTCTCAAAATCGCTCACTGCCTCACTGCCTGACTCTCAAACGCATTCCGTCACTCACTCACTAACTCCCAAACTCACTCACTCACTCAGTCCTTCACCATTTCACTCGCAAACTCATTCACTCACTGCCTCCCTCCCAAACTCACAGTCTCACTCCCTCACTACCCCCCAAACTCGCTAATTTCCTCACCACCTGACCCCCAAACACACTCTTTCTCTCACTATCTAACTCCCAAACTCACTCGTCCCCTCACTCTGCCTAACTCGCAAACTCACTCCTTCACTCTGTCTCCCAAACTCAAGTCACCCTCTCCGTTTCCTTACAGGCTACGGTCACATTTTTCCACGGACGAGCGCTGGCCGGGCTCTTACCATTGTGTACGCCATCCTCGGCATTCCCATCTTCCTTATCCTGATGGCAGACTTCGGTAAAGTCTTCACCAGGCTCCTTAAGTCCCTGTTCGTGTTGGTCAGGAAAATGTACCGCTCCGCCACGTGCAAGAGAGTAAGGAAGACCCGAGCTGTGCAATCTGTTAAGGTGAGTGAGGTGAATGTGTTTGTCTGTGTCTGTCCCTCTGTCTGCAGCAGGGTAAGGGAGGAGTGTGGATTTTGTAGTGAGTTTTAAAGAGTTTGGGTCAGTTAAGGTAAGTGACTGAATTGATTATCTCTTGTTTGTGTGTCTGTTTGTGTCCTTCCGACTCTCTACGTAGATTCTGTGTGGTGAGTTGTGAAGGGTTTGGGTCAGTCAAGGTTGAGTGAAAATATTGTCTTTGTTTGACCCTCTGTCTATCTCTGTCTCATTCTCGTTCCGTCTCTCCAGTAAGACGAAAAAATGTGCGTAAATTTCGTGGTGAGTTTTGAAAATTTTGAGTGTTGGTTAAGAGTGTATTAAGATTTGTCGAGAATTTTGAAGACTTCCGAGTTTTCAGTAAGAGTAAATTGAGATTTTTCAAACACTCTAACCCTTTATCGTATATGTGTGTGTGTGTGTGTGTGTGTGTGTGTGTGTGTGTGTGTGTGTGTGTGTGTGTGTGTGTCCCTATCGACCTCCCAAAACCTTGTATAGTGTGTGTGTCTGGGAGGCGGAAGGCGTGGAGAGGCATGGAGAGGGAGGAGAGGAAGGAGAGAAGAGTGTGTTGACAAAGCGGAAGAGCAAGGAGAGAAGGAGAGGAGTTTGTGAGGAGACACTCTATGGATTTATTGATGCCCTACAGAGAGAGAGAGAGAGAGAGAGAGAGAGATGGAGAGAGAGAGAGAGAGAGAGAGAGAGAGAGAGAGAGAGAGAGAGTGGGGGAGAAACAAAAGGAAGAAAAGAAGAAAAAATAATGAAAATTATAATTGGGAGTACATACGTAGGAAAGGAAGAAAAGAAAGAGGGGAAGTGTGACTGAAAGAATGAAGAAGAGATGTTTGGAAGGAAGAACAAGGGAAATATACAGGGGAATAAAAGTAATTAAAAAAAAAATAGAAGATGAAAAAGAACAAAACTCGAAAAAAGAAATAACCTAAAACAAAAACAAAAAAATACAATAAACAATTTAAAAAATATCAAAATAAAATAAAATAAAATAATGCAAATCACCAAAGGAAACAAGAAAAATTACACACAAAAAAAAAAACAATAAATGAAGAAACGAAAAAAAATAAAAAAAAGATTAAAACACTACGTACAGTTAACGTACTAGTAACTCTGAGGAGACAGGTGTGAGGCAGGTAAGGGAATGAAGGCTCAAGGAGGATGTTCAGGTTTACGTGGAATGAAGGCTCAAGGAGGATGTTCAGGATTACGTAAGTCTCTCACCTGTGTTCACCTGGCTTGGCTCGGCTGCAGGTAAGGTGAGGTGGGGTGAGGTGAGGTGAGGCTTGTGTGTTTTCTTAATTAGCCAGTCAGTAGAGAGAGGTTTAATTAGCACCTAACAATATTAAAATCCTCGAGAGAGAGAGAGAGAGAGAGAGAGAGAGAGAGAGGAGAGAGAGAGAGAGAGAGAGAGAGAGAGAGAGAGAGAGAGAGAGAGAGAGAGAGAGAGAGAGAGAGAGAGAGAGAGAGAATGTTCTAATACTAATAATACAGTTTCTAGTACTAATATTAATGTGTCTAAGCCTTTCATCCACCAGTCAATTAACATTCATTGCATTAACATGTCTTGCCTCTCCATTCAGGTAATACATTAAATGATAAGATAATGATTCCTGCTAGTATACATCACTAATACTATTTCAATATTCTTTCAATTTAATCCAATACTAATAATTACACTCTCTATATAACCTTGTCTTAATTCCACACTAATCTAACTTAATTCTACCTTGGCCACCACCTCCACCACCTCCACTACTAACAACTTACGGTCCACCCCGCTGCCACCACCATCACCTCCACCACCACCAGCACCCGACACCTACCACCCCCACCCCCCCTCTGGCAGTCCCCGAGTCCTCCTCCACCGAGATGGAAAAGGATGGAGAGGAGGGGGAGAAGAAGAAAGGGGAGGAGGACGAGGAGGAGGACGAGGACGAGGAGGGGGCGGTGGGGTGTCGTGGGAAGAGGAAGGTAAAAGAGAGGGAGCCTTTTCTGCCAGAGGAGCGAAACAAAGACAAGATGAAGAACGGAATGGAAATAAGAAAGAACGGAAACTGGCTGGAGGAGGAACATAAGGAAGAGGAGGAGGAGGAAGAGGTGGAAGTTCGCACGTGTTGTGTATCTGTGAGTGGCAGCAATGGTCCCATGGTTGTCTTTGAGAGTGTTCCAGGTTGTATGTACGTATGTAGACGGATGGGTAGATGGATAGGTACGTTATTAGATAGGTAGGTAGGTATGTAAGTTGGTAGGTAAGTAGATAGATAGATAGACAGATAGATAAACAGAAAAGCAGACATATATATAGACAATCATGCAGATAGATAGATAAATAGACAAACATACAAAGAGATACATAGATACACAAATAGATACATACATACATACAGACAGACACTAATTCCTACACTAAGAGAAAAAACTTTTGACAGATATATAAAAATTTTCAGAGGTTCACAACACACCACAACATTAAAAACCCCGAATTCACAGTACACTGAAACATACAAAACATCAGCAGTGCATTGTGGGTTTATTACTCTGAACAAAATGGTATGTCGTCTTTTAACATATGGTACAGTATAGAATAGAATATTTTCATAGATCACGTGGGTACTACTTCCAAAGAGAGAGAGAGAGAGAGAGAGAGAGAGAGAGAGAGAGAGAGAGAGAGAGAGAGAGAGAGAGAGAGAGAGAGAGAGAGAGAGAGAGAGAGAGGGAGAGAGAGAGAGAGAGACTATACGACACTATGCCACAAAAAAAAAAAAAAAAAACTGCAGCCAACACAGACACAGCTCACACACAACCACCACCAGGAACCCATATACACACACACACACACACACACACACACACACACACACACACACACATACATATAAACCAGGGTTGCGTCATATACTTGTACAGGTGTCGAATCTTTGCTTCTCCCCTCTGTGGTCTTGTAAAGTTAATTGTTTCAGAAGAGAAGTATGAAGACGCATATGAAAAATTAAACTGGCTTACTTTTTTTTTTTTCTGCTTATTTTTGGTGGGATTGTAAACTGACCTTTTTTTTTTTTTTTTGCTTCAATTCGTTCCTCGGTAAGGTTAGGTCAGATTTAAACTAGGTTCTTTTTCTCTTAATTTCGTTCCCTTGACCTGCCTCCCTGACATGTAAAAATGAAAAAAAAATAGTGTAAATAATAATAAGTGCACAGTATTTTGTTCTGTCTGGATAGAAGTAGTTCTGTAAGGTCTCTTGGTTCTTGTGTTTCATATGCACTAATAATAATAATACGAATTCCAATACTAATTCTAGCACACATGCAGGCCAGAGATGAAGCAGAGAGACAGGGCAACACGCAGCTTGGCCTTTACATGTCCCAGATCTTTGCTTCTACTCATCTCTATCCTTCTCCCTTCTATTTCCTTCATCCTTTCTTCCGTTTCCTCCTCCTCCCTTCCTTCTCCTTCCTCCTTCACTGGTCTTTCTCCCTCAACTCCGCTTTTTCCTTACAAGTCATCCTTTTCCACCTCCTCCTCCACCTCCTCCTCCACCTCCTCCTCCTCCTCCTCCTCGCGCCAGGCTCATCTCACTAATGGTAACAGTATCGCCGGCCCGTCGCCACCCTCCCGCCACCTCCCACCCTTCTCTAATGACAGCAACTTTCGGTCTCCTGCGAGCAGCGACCGACCCAGGCGACTCACAAATTGGCTCCTCCGCTTCCTCCACCTCCTCGCCCTCTGCGCCCTGCTCCTCCCAAGTGGTCTCCTTCTCCATCTCATATTTGGAAGACCTACTGAGATCGTTTCCTTTAGCTTGTCGAGATGGAGGGTGCGTGGTGGCCTAATGGAAGTGATGGAAGTGTTCAAAATATTCAGGGTTTCGTGATATTAATGCTGATAATTATTTTTTGGTGATCGAGGAAATGATAGAAAAGTTGGGACTAGTTTTAAGGTAATAGATAAAGGGTTCGCGTCAGGCTAAACCATACACTTCCTCAGTTTATTTTCTTAACGTTAATGCTAAAGATTTATTTAGTTTTTCTTTCTATTTTATTTGTTTTTTTTTTTTTTTATATATTTATTTATTTTTTTCTTTACGATCGATCAAGAAAGCATTAGAAAAAGAAGGACAAATTTCAAGGTAACAAATAAAGGGTACTCTTCAGACAAAGCCAAACACTTCTTCAATCGCCTGTGCGCCGTCTGAAATTCTGTGGCTTCCAATATCGCTGACAGTTTAACAGTTACAAATTTCAACAGCAGATTCGACAAGCCCTTACACTCTTCTCCGCGGCAGCTACTACGATGACAGGCGTAATCATAGCGGTTTCTGTATTTGTGTCAGTCATTCAACAATTTGTATTTTATTTATTTTCTATTCTATCATATTTTTTCCTTATTTATCATGATTTTTTGTAGTTATAGCAGTAGTAACAGTTTTTTTTTATATCACTTTTATAAATATTCCCATGAAAACTTCAATACTGCATGTTTTCTTTCTTTTTTTTTTTTTTTTTTTTTCCTGTCCTGGCTGCCACTGCTGGAGGGAGCGGTGGCGAGGGTGTGATAGGGTGGAGCCTTCATCTTTGCCTCCTCTTGTCTTTGGTTCAGTGCTGCATCCTGCCTCAAACACCCTTGTAATATAACTAGCACGTCTGTTTCTGTTTATTCTTCATTTGTATTCTTTCGAGTTTCCATTTTCTCATCATTATTATTTTTCTCTTTTATTTTTAACTTATTGCGCTTTTGCTCCTCTTCTTTTTTTTTTTATTCCTTCTCACTCACTTTTCTTGCCGCGATTGTCTTCATCGTCCTCTTCTTCTTCCTCCTCCCTCTCCTCTGCTTCCTTTCTTCATCATCATTTATCATCAGTTTCCTCATTCTTGTATTTTTTTTTTCAACTCATCTCCTCCTCTTCCTCTTCTTTCCATTCATTTTCCTTCCTCTTCTTTCCCTTCCTTTTCTTTCCTCTCTTCTCTCTCTCTCTTCTCCTTTTCCTTCTCTTTCTTCATTTCTCAGTGATTTCTCCTTGTCTTTTTTCCCCTCGTCTCCCCTTCAGTCCTCTCCAGACATCCCGCAGCTTGACCTCATCCCTCTTCTTCTTTTTCCTCCTCCTGCTTCTTCTTTCTTCATTATCTAAAAGCACACACACACACACACACACACACACACACACACCCCGAAATCACTTCCTCCTCCTCCTCCTCTTCCTTCTTCGTGTGTGTGTGTGTGTGTGTGTGTGTGTGTGTGTGTGTGTGTGTGTGTGTGTTATTTAATCCGGTGTCCCCTCGCTGGCCACCCCATCCTTGTGCCCTTCAATCTTCGCCAGCCCTTCACTCCTCACTAATTTTTACGAATTCCTTCCCACCAATACCCTCTGGCATGCTTCCCACCACCCCTGCCTGCCGCCCTCCCTTCTGTCCCTCCAGTCACACCCCTTCCTCAACGCCACCTCCCTTCTATTTCTCCCATTACATCCCCACCTGCCTCCCTTGTGCCATCCTCTCATCACAGCCCTTCCTTCCTTCTTATCATATGTCAGTCTGCCTCCATCCCTTCTCTCTCTCTCTCTCTCCAGTCACGCCCCTGCCTCAGCGCAACCTCCCTTCTATCCTTCTCTCATCACATTCCTGCCTCCCTCCCTTCTGTCTCTCTCTTCACATTCCCGCCTCAGTTCTACCCATCCTAACTTAACCTTTCCACTTTCCCTGCCATATTTTTTAACCCAGCCAAGTAAACAGCAGGAAAAATATATGTAAAACTGGTAACACTTTTCCATAAACACACGCAAAAAACATTAATTACTCAGAGAAGACAATTTTAACTTAATATTTCCACTTTGTCATCCCTCCCACCCTCCTCAGCACTGCAAGACAAACGAGGGAAAAATAAAAATAAAAGCAATAATAACTCTCCCATAAAGCAGTCAAAACACTGATTTTAATACTCAGAAAGACAACCGTAACCTAACCTAACCCTTTCACTGTGCCGTCCCTACCATCTTTCCCTATCGCCTGCAGGAAACATGGAAAAATAACTAAAAAACGGTAACATTATTCTCTTCCGGAAGCACAAAGTAAAACGCTAATTAGGAAACTCAGAAAGAGACAATGTTAACTCGTCTGAAAACAACAATTACTTTTTTTTTCACATTCATAATAAACAGACCAGGAGTAAAATAACCAAAATGAAGAATTATAATAGAAATGTGAGTGTCATTTCATAGCGGGTCATTACTTCCAGGTTGTCTTCTATAGTCTCCCCCTTAAACCTTGACAAGCATCACACGCCCCTCTCGTTTTCTCTTACAGTCACCCAGCCAGCCCATGATCCCAGGAGTCATGTTCTGGTTATTATGATCTTGAGTGTAAATGTATCCTGCGTAAAATTATCGTAGTGAAGCTTATTAACTTTGTCATTTTCGTAATTTCAAGTGTTCGGAGTCAAAGAAACAAAGGGGTAGGGATTTTAATGTAAGTACCGCTGTTATTTATTTATTTTTTTCTCTCTCTCTCTCTTATTCTTAACTCTTTCACTGGTAAGCAATCTTTCCCATAATCATCTACAACTTTTGAAAGACTTGTTTGTTTGTTTGTTTGTTTGTTTGTATGTATGTTTTTGGTGCTATATACTAAAATACGTACTTCTGTAGCTTAGCAAAGATTAAATTCTTAGTCATATTCTTTCGTTATGTCCATCCAAGCAAATTACTAAGAGTGACTTCAATGTTAACAAAAGGCGAACATAACATAAAAGGGATGAAACAAAAACAAAAAATCCATCCGCTTTTGAAACGTTTTACATCCGTGTTTTGCGTGAGTCTGGCGCTGGTCACGAGTTTCTCTCCAGGAAATCTAGTACATGTTCTAGAAATTTCTATTTGAGAACCAGCTTTTTCTCTCATCACTTCTCAAATCTAACTTTATCAATCCAGAACCCTTTATTTATTCCCCTACTCCGATTACTGACCCTAGGAATTTTGTTTGAGTCACCCTTCTCATATGCTCAAAAAAGTCTCAACCCAAATAAACTCTGGTACAGACTCTGGTTCTCGTATACAGCAAAACATCCACACACATCTCTCTCTGCAGTCCTAACGCGTCTCAACGTCCCCCCAACAGAGTGCGTGGCGCCGGATGTGCCATTGGTGCTCGACTACCATATGCAGGAGGAAGGATGAAACCCCGGTGGATACGCCGCAGTCCGAGGACGACACACTGGAGGACCTAGTGGACGACAACTTCAACCTGCCTATCAGTCTGGCGCTGTTTATCCTGCTCGTCTACATCATGATTGGTTGCGTCATCTACACCATGTGCGTGTTGACTGGCTGGTTGAATGGAGGACTGAGTGGATGACTGGCTTGCTGAGTGGATGACTGGCTGGGTGAGTGGATGACTGGCTGGCTGAGTGGATGACTGGCTGGCTGAGTGGATGACTGGCTGGTTGGCTGAGTGGTTGACTGAGTGGATGGCTGGCTGGCTGAGTGGTTGCCTGAGTGGATAACTGGCTGGCTGAGTTGATAACTGGCTGGCTGAGTGGATGACTGGCTAACTGACTGGCTAACTGACTGGCTGGCTCACTGTGTGACTTGCTAATTAGAGGACTGATGTATCTATGGCTGACTGGCTGTATCAGTGAGTGAGTGGTTGACTGAATGACTGGATGATTGTATACCTGAATGAATGACTGAGTGAATAACCAACTGGCTGTGTAGCTGGATGGTTGCGTGTTTCGCTGGATGACTGACTGACTGACTGACTGATTGGCTTAGTGGCGAGTTATACGTATGGCTGAATAGCTGGACTGCTGAATGAAAGACTGACTGGAGGCTAATTTTGTGAATGAGGGATTGACTGACAGGCTAATTGGCTGGTTGAGGAACAGACTTATTGGCTGGCTAGCTCAGTGGCAGGATGCCTGCATGATTACGTAACTGGCGTGACTGGCTGTCTAGTTGATTGAGGTTCAATGAATGACTCGTTAGCTAAGTAGTTCATTGGCTACGTGAACAGTCGTCTTGGTGACTGACGATCAGACTGATTAATTCACTAACCTACTAAAAGACTGGCTTAATAAATCAGATGTAATATATTACCAACAACTTTAGCTTCATCAGTTACATTTACGAAGATGATAAATTTCTAGAAGTACAAAATACCGAAAATATTATTCATGCCATGAAAACGAACATTCTTGTACCACATTTTTTTTTTTCTTATGTAAAAGGGGCACTGGCCAGGGGGAACGAAAAGAATGAAAAAAGGCCCACTGAGGTGCCAGTCCCAAAAGAAAAGTCAAAAGGATTATTCAGGATTAGAGAATAAGTATCTTGAAACCTCCCTCTTGAAAGACTACAAGTCGTAGGAAAGAGAAAATACTATAACAGGCAGGGAGTTCCAGAGAAAGGGGTGAATTATTGAGAATACTGTTTAACTCTTGCATTAGAGAGGTGGAAAGAATAGGGGTGAGAGAAAGAAGAAAGTCTTATGCAGCGAGGTCGTGGGAGGAGGAAAAGCATGCAGTTAGGAAGATCAGAGGAGCAGTTAGCGTGAAAATAGCGGTAGAAGTTCACGTGGCACTTTCACAAACGTTCCTCTACATTCCAGCACTACATGACCCTGTTATTGCGGGGCCAGGGACTAATTAGTGAATCATTCTTCTGCATTATTGCCTTTACGGACCCTCTGCTTCATCCTCCTCATCCCAAAACATGTTATTGGTCACCCAGACGGATCATCTCTAAATCAGCTTCCACTTCCTCCCTCGCCACCACCACACACACACACACACACATACACACACACACTGCACGTTCATAATAGAGTAACTCAATTATTGAAAGCCGACAGCAGATAGAGACTGCACTGTGTTCTCATGTAGGTGGGATTGTCCAAGTGATGATTTAAGAATATACAATTAACTTACTAAATTACTTACTGAAGGAGATGTGGAATGTATAGAGAGAGAGAGAGAAATGTTGGACGATAGGGTGGAGATAGTGGAGCGGAATGAAGCAGAGGTACTTACTTCCACTAACATTTCGACAATCTTCCTATTTTTCTCTTAGCTATGACTTGGACTGTTTAAAGAAAAGGAGCATCAAGACACCTCGGGAACTGAACTGGTCTGCATTTTGGAAACACTTCACTTTTTTTTTATTTTTCTGGGTGGAGAGAATAATGGCAAAACGTGGAAGCCTTCTCTCCATCCTTTATTTATGTATTATAGCCGTTAGCCAGACTCCTTGACACGTGAGAATACACGAAAAAAAGCTGACGTGACGAACGAAGTGACGCAATAAGATGTGCTGTGATTACTGGTGTTATTTTTTATTGCTGTTATCAAAGACCTATGATTTCGACTTTATTTCTTTCCTTTTTTTCCCCTTTTGTTTTTTCCCTCTTTCTTCGATGCACTCGTCAAGCCATCCCCAAAAGTATCGTTAGTTTGGAATACACTCTTTCTTTCTTTCCTACACATAACGAGTCAAGTAATTTTAGTATACAATAGGTTCGCAATTCCCTTTTTCCCTTCATCAGCTCCTGGAGTGATGCATCAAGCGCCTATTACATTTTTCGCTTTTCTCTACGTTCGTTTGTTTCAATTTACGGGACCAACATGAGCGATTTTATGGCTTACTCTCCTTGGGGTTCATCTATCTTCCTCAACTTATGAATTAATGAGTATCTGATGTTCCCCCATCCACTACCGAAGGAAAAACAAAGTCTCTCTCTCTCTCTCTCTCTCTCTCTCTCTCTCTCTCTCTCTCTCTCTCTCTCTCTCTCTCTCTCTCTCTCTCTCTCTCTCTCTCCCTTACTCATGTTTATTTACCTTTTACTGTTTTCTTTACTTCTTTCGTGTATTAATCAGGGAATGGGGGAGGATAACAATAATTGCTTACTGTCAAGAAGAGATGAGTTTCCTTAATCCTGTGCTTTACACCTTTCCTGGAATATTACGTTCATCTAATTACGTTTCTGGCACACGGCACTAATTTCACGATGTAATCACTGCGCTGTGTACGAGTTAAGGAGAAATGGGCCAATTAGTGTAATTAGTAATTGCTGTAATAATTTCTCTCTCTCTCTCTCTCTCTCTCTCTCTCTCTCTCTCTCTCTCTCTCTCTCTCTCTCTCTCTCTTCCTCTCTCTCTCTCTCTCTCTCTCTCTCTCTCTCTCTCTCTCTCTCTCTCTCATATTCAGTATAGTCAGCGTCACATATTTCTTTCCAATAATAATGATAATACCAGTACACTATTATAATCTAATACAACTGACATATCTTTATTCTCTCTCTCTCTCTTTCTTTGTCAGGTGGGAGAGCTGGACCTACTTCGAAGCCTTCTACTTCATCTTCATCTCCATGACCACCATTGGCTTCGGTGACTACGTGCCTGACGTGAGTGTTTGGCAGGGCGTGGCAGGCGAGGGATGTTGTGGTGGGTTGTGGGGGTGGGGGAAAATGAGTTGTTGTTGTTGTTGTTGTTGTTGTTGTTATTTTGCTTCTTTTTCCTCTTTTTTTTCTTTTTCATCAACTTATCTCTTGTTTTTCTTCTTCTCTTTCTTCTTTTTCTTTTTTCTTCCCTTCTTCTTCTTCTTCTTCTTCTTCTTCTTCTTCTTCTTCTTCTTCTTCTTCCCTTTATTTTTCTCTTTCTTCTTCACTTTCTTTTTCTTATTTTTTTCTCTTTCTTCTTCTTCTTCTTCTTCTTCTTCTTCTTCTTCTTCTTCTTCTTCTTCTTCCTCGTCTTCTTCCCTTTCTTTTTTTTCTTCTTCACTTTCTTCTTCTTCTTCTTCTTCTTTCTTTTCCCACGTTCTTCTCTTTCTTCTTCTTCTTCCTCACTTTCTTTTTCTTCTCTTTCTATCTCCCATTCTTCATCATCTTCTTCAGCTCTTTCTTCTTCACCTTATTCCTTTCCTCCTCCTTGATGAACTTAACTATCCCAGTAACTATCCCACCAGTATCTTTATCATTACCATCACCTCCACCACCACCACCACCACTGACCCACCACTACCTCTCCCCCTGCAGCACCCCGCCTTCATGATGATGACCACAGTCTACCTGGTGTTCCGGCCTCGCCCTCACTGCTATGTGCATCAACATCATACAAGTGAGTGTGGCAGGAAGCAAAGGAGTCTTGATTTTATTCATTTCAGCCTCCCTATGATTTACAGTACAGGGGAACCTTGGTTT
The DNA here is from genome assembly GCF_035594125.1 of Scylla paramamosain. Taxonomy (NCBI): domain Eukaryota; kingdom Metazoa; phylum Arthropoda; class Malacostraca; order Decapoda; family Portunidae; genus Scylla; species Scylla paramamosain. The sequence goes on along the minus strand of NC_087153.1, from coordinate 36,384,134 downwards.
ATATAATATTTAGGGACTTACAGGCGTCGTGAAAATAGCGGTGTAAAAATATCTATAAAAAATGTATTGGAAAAGGGTGTTAAAGGCTCTGACTTGCTGTACTTTAAAGGGAGCAAATTTTTAAGGGAGTAGTCCTTTAAAGGAGCACTGATATTTTATTTTAGTCATGATCTATTTATTCTTTTTATTTATTTTATTTTATTTATTCATTTTTTATTTATTTATTTATTTATTTTTTTTTTTTGTATTATTTGTATTTTGTACCTCAGTCCTACAGGTGAGTCTGGCAGGAGTAAAGCGACCTTGACCTCTCCCATCACTCATTTCGATCCTCTTATGACTTACAGTGCTTGACCGAAAACAGTACCGAGAAATACTGCGAGCTGTCAACACTTCTGGAGCTGATATTTATTTCTTTCTGTTCAGATTTGTGATTCAGTCATTCTCCTTCAGACCTTCTCTCTCTCTCTCTCTCTCTCTCTCTCTCTCCTCTCTCTCTCTCTCTCTCTCTCTCTCTCTCTCTCTCTCTCTCTCTCTCTTAATGAATACCAACATTCTTTTTCTTGTTTTAGACTTTGTAACTCAGTCATTCTGCTTTACACGTTTTTTTTTTCTTTCTTCTTCCCTTGATGAATGCACGTGAAAGATCTGAGATTCTTTAAAAGATAATAATCAGCTAACGCGTCGCTTCAGAAATGCAAAAGATGGAACTTACTGAATAACTTGAGAAACACGACAACATTAGGATACACAAAGTAAGCAGCGTCAAGAATCTGCTAATTAATTCGTCCCCGCTGAGCAATACACACAACAATTTTTACAAGCACGTCTTCTCACTCCTCCCCTGTCTCTTCTGTCTCATCCTCCTGTCTCCTCTGTCGCTGAACACTAGACAATAATTTCTACAAACACGTCTTCCTGTAGTGGCAGAACAAGCACCAAGTAATATGGCAGGCGGGGGAAAAACAGGTGCAGCGGCGCCATCAACACAGTGACCATTCACGAGGCGCCCCACACACTGGCCAGGAATGAAGGCAAGGAGGAGAAAAGGGGCTCAAGGGCAATAATTTGAAGCTATCACTGGCAAAACTGATTCCCCCTCAGCAGCCGTACTTAGAACCAAGACGAGAAATCTTTCGCCAACATAACTTACAAGGACCGTGACCGCCCAGTCCACGGCCTCGCCCTCCTTGGCACCCATCTACTGGCCACCGCCACCACCACCACCACCACCACCACCACCATCACCACCACCACCACCACCACCTCGGCCACACCCACACACAACTCAATGCCCACGGTTACATATTTTCTGTTCCTAATTTTAAGTCCAAGGGCATTTCGGTGCCTTGATGGAGTAGAGGGAGTGCCTTTTTTTAGGTCTCTCTCTCTCTCTCTCTCTCTCTCTCTCTCTCTCTCTCTCTCTCCTCTCTCTCTCTCTCTCTCTCTCTCTCTCTCTAATAATCTCACACACGTTCTCTTCTGCAGGAGAAGATGACGGACACGTTCCGCGCGGCCACGGTGAAGATGAAGGAGAGCATCCAGCTGATGATGAACAACGCGGCCGCAGGGCGAGGAGGGCGAGGGGGACGAGGGGGGCGAGCTGCCGGAGGGGAGAGAGGTGGAGGTGGCGAAGGTGCAACGGCGCCAAGAAGACGCCGTCGGCCCCAAATGCTTAGGCGGGGTGGCGAAGAAGGGCGCTTCGTCTTTTTAACTCCTTTTCCTCTTAACTTTTATGTGAATAGACTTTTAACGAGTGTCGATCACACACACACACACACACACACACACACACACACACACAAACACACACACACACACACACACACACACACACACACACACACACACACACACACACACACACACACACACACACGAGTGGGGAGTTACGTACGCACAGTCACAAACACTCCTCTCACAATGGTGTAGTGCAAGTGTTTTGCATAAGACAATAGTGTTATTTTTTTCGTATTTTTCTTTTCTTTTTACTTCTTTTTGGTGTTACACTTAAGATGTATCGTTACACTGATGAGATGTATCGTTATGCTCAACATTACACTTAGAGTCACGGCTGTTGTGTCCTGGCGTCGGTCGTATTACCAGTCCATCATGTCTCTTATTCAACTACCTACCCTGCCCGGTGGCCGCCCGCCCACCTGCCGCGGTTCCCAGGCGAGGCGCGGCGCACACTGAGCGGTTTAGGTTCCTAGGAATCTTTACACTCAACTTTTCATCCTTCAACTCTTACTCCGAAACTTTCTCCAAAAGAGTTTGCTTAGTTCAACTTAATCCTCAATTTTCTTCGCGAACATTATCTCAAACTTTCCTCTTTTAATTCGTGAAAACTTTTCCCCAGAGTTTTAGTGACTTCTTTACCCTGGCGCTGCATTGTCAACAAGGTGTCACGTTCACAAAAAGAGGGACGAACACGGCTACATTATTCAAGGTGAGAGGATGAGGGAAAGAGCGCCGGCGTGTGTCTCCGAGTGGCAGTGGTGGTGGCGGCGGTGAGGAATGGTGGTGGGGGGTGGTGGTGGAGGTGATATGTAGCATGACACCGCGGCCGTGATCAGCAAGGCTCCTACACAGGACATTCTGTTAATACAGTAAATATATGATGAGCATATTGGTAACGGACAGAGCAATTTTTCAAGTCATATAATAGATGAAAGCAGCGCGTTTGGATCTTGCAGGAACGTGACCACGATGCTGCTTGTCAATACTGTGATGAAGGGAGCCATCACTGTCCACCAAGCCAAACACTGCAGGTCAGGTCAAAGGGTGACATGTGTTATACCAAACCACCACTGTGAGAATGACGCTAACGGAGGTCCCAAAATTCCCTTGCCTTACACATTTTTTGCTCCGCCACCTGCAGGAAGGAATCGCTCTTTTCTCAGTCTTTTTTCTAAGTCTCCATCACGCAGCACGCAGGCAGTAGTCCGCCAGTCTCACATGTTTGGCCTGACGAAGGGAATAGTGATCAGCAGGGGGCCACTCATCATCAATATCCAGCCAAGGTCCCTCAGACCACCGCGGCAGGATCAATCATATCAATCACAATCAATTACAATGGAGTAAATTGGACAAGTGGTGCTGTGTGATGTCGACACGTTGTGGTTTCCTGTGTGGTTTAGGCATCAGTTGACGTTTCATTGCACTGGGGGGGGGTATTTATAGCGTCAATCATTATTCACTGTGGGTTTTGTACTGTGCCATAATTCAAACATGAGCATAATCATCACCTGGGCCAGTCCGCGCCGCTGCACTGCTTGGAATCACGGAGCACGTCCCCGCCACCCTCGGGTTCCCTTCACAATAAGTTTCGTAGAAAGTCGAGAACTGCCTACACACTTTTTTTTTTTTTTTATCAACCCGATTCACCTGTAGCGGTGTAGGGAATATTAAGAACCCAGACAGTTTTATCGATACGTGGGTCTGGAGGATTAGGCCCCACCTACGCGTCATCTTTAATTGATTTCTAAACTATACCGTGTTTCTCGTTCGAAAGAAAAGACTGTTGTAGCTAAGCAAGTCTCACACGAACACCAGCTGTGGGCGCCCGTCCAAATCACTAAACATGTGTGGCATCTTAAGTCAGGGAATCCAGTCTTGAACGCATCCATACCCACTGCTCTGCCTCTCTCTCACCCTGTCCACGTGCACTCCACCCACCACACTACATGGGTCAAGCTTAATGCCAGCCCTCCTCCCATCACGCCCCTCCCTCAGCGTGGCCTGTACGGGAGGCGGCGCGAGGTGGAAATGTAGCAGGAAATAGCCAAGTCCCTCCCGTCAGATGTCATGTGTCAGGTTTTCTGTGTCACGTTTTCTCTCGTCCACGAGCGGCTGTGTCTGTGTTCCAGTGTGTTGGTGTTACTCTTTAAGGCATTCACTTGTTACGGAGCTAAGTTTAAGGTTAGAATTAAGCCGCAGCCAGCACACACACACACACACACCATACACACACACACACAATGCCAGCTTGCGTCACCCCCGCTGCTGTCTCTCGGTGCACTGCTGGCCCAAGTGTCTTCATTGAGGAGCTGTTGTTGTTCTGCTTTGCCCGTTGAACATTTGCTCGAGTCCATTAATTAATAAAAACACATTGAATAAATTACATGGTCTTTTCTTTCATTCACCGTCTCATGGAACTCTTAAGATAAACTGTGATGAAAGAGATGTTTTTTTTATTTATTTATTTATTTTATTTTATTTTATTTATTTGTTTATTTATTTATTTTTTTTGGGGGGGGATGCAATAATTAATAACTTCTACTGTGGGCGAATGTTTTCCTCCTTGACGTGACCCAAGACAGCCGTGCCACAGAGAGAGAGGGTAATACTATCAACAACTATAATGCGAATCTGTACGAAGGAACGTTTTCACAGGTAAGTCTGAGCATCAAGATACACTTCTCAGAGAGAGAGAGAGAGAGAGAGAGAGAGAGAGAGAGAGAGAGAGAGATTCGCCTGTCATTTTTCATTCTCTCACATTTCTTCTAATCTTTACCCCTCCCGTCTTCTCTCCTTCCTCTTCCACTCTCTATCTCCTCTATATCATTCTATTCCTCCGCTTTGCTTTACTTTACTTAGAGAGAGAGAGAGAGAGAGAGAGAGAGAGAGAGAGAGAGAGAGAGAGAGAGAGAGAGAGAGATGAGAGAAGAGAGAGAGAGAGAGAGAGAGAGAGAGAGGATTTTCATCTTCTTATACATAAAAATAGGAAGGGAAAAATGAACACCTATAAAAAACCAGGTACCAAAGTAATTAAGGCCCCCCACCTGAGTCGCCTTAGCGGTTACATTCTAATAATTATCTGTCGTCTTAATGAAGCTTACGGTGCTCTGTTCGGATTGGGGGTCTTGTCTTTCTTTGTTTTCTTTTCTGTTTTATTTTACGCAAGAGGGATTCTGGTCAAGGGCAACAAAAAATGGCAAAATAGAAGAGAAAGGAACAAAAAAGCTGACTGAAAATTGTCCAAAAAAAAACAATATCCATAACTAGTCCAAAAAAATAATACCCATAATTATAAAAAGTGTTCTGTAAAGTCTCTCTCTCTCTCTCTCTCTCTCTCTCTCTCTCTCTCTCTCTCTCTCTCTCTCTCTCTCTCTCTCTCTCTCTCTCTCTCTCTCGTGTCGTGAGACGGGACCTGACGGATCACCCGCCAGTTTTCATCACTATTGTTTTTCACGTCTTTCCTATTTCTCATTATTATTCTTGCATTTCAGCCTCCTTTCAATCCCCCTACCACACACACACACACACACACACACACAGACAGACACAGACAGACAGAGGCATGCACGCACCCACGCACGCACGCACGCACACCAACCCCACACACAGACAGACAGACAGACAGACAGACAGGCACGCACGCACGCACGCACGCACGCGCGCGCGCGCGCACACACACACACACACACACACACACACACACACACACACACACACACACACACACACACACTGCCGGTCTGCATGGCATGGAGCGGAGCCTGGTTCACCTCTGCTGTAGCGAGGATGTTCCAGCTCCCACCGGTCTTGAATAAATCCATAGTCAACTTGTGACACGCGTGCACCCCGGCAGCTTGGAGTTGAGTGAGGCGGCTGAGCCAATGAGCTGCTTGATGTGAGGCGGAGCTCAGCCAATCACAAAACATTTGCATAGTTTGATAATTACAATTTTTGTACCGAGGGTGCAGGGGGTTCAGAGGGTCTGCAAGGACCAGCAAAGTCTAGAGACATGTCTCCCAAAACTTCACGAATGGCTGATGAAGAGGCAGACGAAGACACCCGAGGCTGCCGCGGCTGCTTCGGGTGGTTCTTCAGACTGTTCAAGAGGAAGAAGCGCGGGCGCCGCTCGAAGCACAAGGATCCCGAGTCATCCTTGATGCCCTTGGCCAAAGAGGAAAATGAGAACGTCATGATTGTTACGGAGATTAATGAAATGAAAGTCACGGAAGAAGAAAACGGCGCCGCGGTGGCTGCCGAGGATGTGGGGGAGGCGCGGCAGGCAGAGCTGGATGAGGTGGAGGTGGCGGAGGAGCAGGAAGAGCAGGAGCCCAAGGTTGTCAAGACCTGGGCTGAGGAAGTGGACGAGGCGGAGGAGAAGGGCCTGGATGTGTTCGCCCCGGAGATCAGCTGCCTCCCCCACGTTGCAGCGATTCACAGCGAGACAGAAGCCTCAACAGAAAATGAGGCCGCTGCAGCTGCAGCGACTGAGGCCTCAGTCGCTGCCTCAGTCGCTACAGCTGCAGCTGAAGCGACTAAGATTGCGATGAGCGTCACGCAGAGGCGCAGGGCCCGCCGCAAGGCCCTGGCTGCTCGGAAAGCCTCGGCAGAAAGCGAGGCTGCCTCACCAGAAAATGAGGCTCCTGCGGCAGCGGCCGCCGAGACCACGCCGCCTGCTGACAGCACCGAGCAGCCCCAGGCATCCGAAGGGACGCCCGTTTGGCCCGCACCCTCAGCTGGGGTGCATGGGAGCGACGGGCCTCCCTTCGTGCCTGAGGCTCCTACGGTTGCAGCGACTACAAGCGCTGCAGGGCGGCGCAGGGCCCGTCGCAAGGCTTTAGCCGCGCGGGTGAAGAGCGAGGCACGGCTCGCCGCGAGCACGGAAGAACCGCCGGCCCCCGACAGGACGCCCGTCTGGCCCTCGCCCTCCGTGCGGGTGTTTGGGAGCGACGGGCGTCCCTCGGTAACCACGTGGGAGGAGGCCGCGTACGGCGCCTTCCACGCGCAACGACAGCGTCCAGCAGGACGGGGCTCGGCCGAGAGCATTCAGAAGCCGCCGGCACCCGACAGGACGCCCGTCTGGCCCTCGCCCTCCGTGCGGGTGTTTGGGAGCGACGGGCGCCCCTTGGTGACCACGTGGGAGGAGGCTGCGTACGGCGCCTTCCACGCGCAGCGGCATTATTGAGGCCCGTGTCGAGGAGGGCAGGGCTCGAACTGAGCGTCCGCACTTAACTGTTAATTGAGAGAGAGAGAGAGAGAGAGAGAAAGAAAAAAAGAGGACGGGAGGACAACTCACCGAAGACTCGTTCACTCCGCGAAACGTTTTAGTCAATGGCTTCTTGAATCTTTTGGCGGCTCAGCGGAGCTGCGTTAGCGTTTTGTCGTGCCGCGCTCTTCCTTCCTGTCCTACGTTCCCCGAGTCCCACTAACAAGCAGAGAAGTAACAGACTATTTAAAGGCATAAAAACTGACTCTCCATGACTCGATGAAGTATCAGTTCCGTTTGTTTCTCTTGGAATTTGGTTCTCTCTCTAAATCAAAAGGCATCAGATTCTCGCTGCTCATTCCTGCCTCCCGACACTCTAAATTATGGCTCTATCTATCTCTATTATCATCATTATTGCTATTATTATTACTACTACTACTATTACTATTACTACTACTACACTAGTGGAGAGTGTGCTGCTGGAAAACCAGCAACACACTCTCCACCCCTGGCATGCAGCGGCTCCCTTCTTGCTGCCCAGCTAACTTCTTCCCTCTGCATTCCATAACAAGTCATCACCCAGCTAACTCCTCCCCCACATCCACACAACAGGAGCAGCACGTCACAAACATTACACTCTGATCAGCCGTCTTGGTCCCCTGAGGAATCGGGAAGAAAACTCCCACAATCAGCACCGTCTCAGCTGTTCCCGTCATCTCTTCACCTCCACAGACAGTTCAGGCAGCACCTGGCCGAGGAGTGGGGCGGGGCGAGAACTTCACTGGGTCGCTGCTCGCCAGGCAGCAAGGAATATGGTTCTGCTCATGGACAAGAGAAGAGCCTATAAGGTGAAGCATCTTATTCCAGCACTCTTGTCACGTCACAGAAGCGCCAGCATCACGAGAAGGTTTGTTGTTTCAAAATGCCAAAAGTTATGATCGCAGGGGGCGCCCGGGTTTGAACCGGGGACCTCTCGATCTGCAGTCGAATGCTCTACCACTGAGCTACACCCCCTTGACAACACTGGTCCCGTGTCACTTTTAAGAACAGGTGTTTCAACACAACACACCTGTGACTAGCAGCTTTCACACCGGCCACCTTGACGCGCCACAAAACTTTCACACAGGCTTTTTGCAGCTAATATTTTCTAAAGTTTGTGTTGCTCTCACCACTTTGGATGGCGTCCACAGCACAAGGGCGCGGCACTGCCGTCCGCCTGCAGGTTAGATCGCCGCTCAGAACTTATTTACTTTTTATCTTTAAATTTGTGATGAAACTTCCAACACACACACACACACACACACACACACACACACACACACACACACACACACACAAAAGCAAAAAAAAAAAAAAAAAAAAAAAAAAGTTCACTTACTCACCATAACAAGAAACACGATGAAATAGACAAACATCTGCTATTCCCCAAATAACACCTCTGGGTACACGTGTGGCGCATCTCTCCTCAACACGCTTTACTTTACTGACACCAGTACAGAGGATTTAATTCATATATGGATCTACTGAGACGTCGTATTGTCATAGTTTACCTTTAAAATTTAAGCTTCGAAATAATAGAGAAAACGGTCGTATATTATGGTAGGCTAAACTACATTATAGTGAACAAAATATTATGCTACACTAAACTATATTGTGGCGCACTTAATCATATTATGATACACCGAATTACATCATGATTTACTAAACTAGTATACTATGGTGCACTGAACTATATATTATGCTACAGTAAGCTAAAAGGGACTAAACCACATTGTTACTTAGTGTTAAATGACACTACATGATTGATATAATGGTTTTCATCGTAGCTATTTTTTTTCTCTCATAATAATGAAACCATCACTTAAGAGTCATGGAAACGCCCTTGAAAATCTTAACATCTTCCGCAAGAAAATAAGGAAAACTGCTAGAACATAAGAATATGGAAAGCTGGAAGAACTTGAGAAAAAGAAGTTCTTTCTCACACTTCCTGTGGGCCAGACTAAAACGCCCATGTCGCCTCTTTTATGTGGCAATATGTATACACACTTACACCTCCAAATCCGGAGCCCGGCTAGCTCAGTCGGTAGAGCACGAGACTCTTAATCTCGGGGTCGTGGGTTCGAGCCCCACGTTGGGCGTCAGAGTTTTGTCAACGAGTAGAATTCGCAGCACCGAATTGTCTTCACTGATGCAAGTTGATTCTCAAGAGAAAAGGAAAGAGTAGGCGGAGGGAGAAAAGAACAGAGAGTGATGAAAAGAAAGCTTCATAGCGAGCGATGGCAGGAAAGAGCTGATAGAGAGAGAGAGCGGATCCTGCTGACTCTAGAAACTTCAATGCAAAGGTCAGGAAAGGAAAATATGAAAAAAAAGGGACGTGAAGATACTGAATGAAATCTCTATAAAGAATTAATGATGAAGGATGACACAAGGCAACTTCCCTCTCCTGAACCTTTCACCAAGTTATTAGAAAAAAAAAAGTTTAAAACACGTGGCGGGAGAAGGAAACGATTAGCTAAGAGAAACACTACTGAAGAAGAGAGAAAGATAACACCCGAGGCTGAACATCATCAACAGGTATATGCCATTTAATAACCTAGAAAAAAAAAAAAAAAGCAGGAAGTAAGATGAATGAAGAATACCCAAAAAATTTTAAGTTTTGAGGTGACATTCCCCTGATGGGTAAATCTTTGAACTAATTACTCCAGATTATCTTAGTTAGGCAGGGAAGGCCAGAAAGTGCAAAGGTCTGACGGTGAATCTGAAAAACACAAAGTCGATGTTCAGTAATTATATACAAGACTGAAAAAGAGAGAGAGAGAGAGAGAGAGAGAGAGAGAGAGAGAGAGAGAATACTATGGATGATGATATTGTTGTTTGTTCTTGTTCCTATAATCACTCAAGGGAAAACCCACAGCACTGAGTGACGGATTCTTATATCACCCCGCTGTCACAGCTCGTCACTGAATGAATGAGGAGAGAAGCAAACGAAGCGAAACGGAAATCGAGGCAATAGTTCCTACAAACAAGACATGTCTTTCCCTTTATATTCCCACTCCCTTACCCCAGTCGCCCACCTTGTCCCCGTGACGTCAGCCGCACTGTTGCCAGAACCGATTGGCCGAAGGTTCCACGTATTGCGTCGCCCCGAGCACCTGCTTCCTAGTACCTGCCTGTCTACCTGGCTATCCCCGTACCCTACAACTTGTCCAGCATTGGCACATACTCGCTTCAGGCGCCTCAGGGTGACGCCACGTCTGCTTCCACACAAACAGTGGCTCCGCGTGTGATGCAAGTGATGATGGAAGCTGTGTGTGAGTTAGTATGTCTTAGGCGTATACTGAGTGCTTATCAAGTAAAAAACTATAATAAATTACTAAATAAATACATGAATCAATAAATAAAGGCATTATATACAGGCATTGACTGTTAAACAAAAAATAATAATATATATATATATATATATATATATATATATATATATATATATATATATATATATATATATATATATATATATATATATATATATATATATATATATACATACAGTTTTTCGAGTATCACACACACACACACACACACACATGGCTGAGCAGGTGCTTCACTTATCCCCTGTCCGCAGTACTTATGCTCACATCCTCCCCGCACCCACTAGATCAGTTTCAACTTTTATTAATGATATATCTTAGACTTCGACGGCGCACCAACTCTACAGTCATGTGTAATGTACACCTGCGGCGCACTTGAGGGATAGCCGCGGCTCACTTCTGCGTCGCGGCGCACAGTTTGAGAATCACTGCACGAGATGTTTTACACTAGTCCCACACCCGCCCCCTGACGCGCAAGACGAACCTGTGGCGCAAGAGCTGGGAAGGTACGGGCGGCACGGACCACGACGACACCCACGGGACAGAAAACCAGCAGTATTTTAGGGGACGCCTGCTTAGGATCCTACACCTTCCTTGCTTCCTCCCTATGGCACTCCTTCAGCACTGGTCAAAGCCTTGTAGCGGACGTTCCTTCGTGACCACGTGTGACCGCGCGTTCCACCCGCAAAGGTCTCATAGCAGAGGATCCGCCAACTGGACGTCAGTTGATAAGCGTTCACTGAAAGGAAGGGACGCGTCCACTCCAGGCAGACCCAACAGACCTCATCCATTCTCAAGAGACAAAGCAGCTCGTTCATTCTTATTCGGTTATCAGGAACAAAGAAGGAACGTTTGTAATTATGTGCATGCAGTGCACGTACTCAAGTCCTGTAATGTTTGTGCGTACTTCAGTTTGATAATAAAGCAGCCTTTTTTTTTGTAGAGGGTGGATAATAAACAAACAACAGCTAAGAAACGAAACATGAACATGGGTAGCAGCCAATAACCTGTGACCACACACACACACACACACACACACACACACACACACACTGAAGCACTTAACATAGCAAAAATTTCGGATTACACAAAGCACAAACTATCCGCATCTCCCCAAGCAAGGCGCCCACAACAAGAGAGAAGCGAGAAGCAGACGGTCAGTTCTGCTCGAGTCCTTTCAATGCTTACCACCCCCGTCCCCTTTCCGGCACCAGCACACTCCTACCCCCCGACCTCCACACACACGGTCCGTCCTGGTCCGCCATCAGCTCGCCAACATTTCACCACGAGCACTCAACCAAGTATCTCCACCCTTGCTTTACCTGAGAGTCAAGCCAATTAACGTAACAGCGTGGGCAGGTACGTTCACTCCCGGCCTGCTGTGATGGTATGAATGTCAGGGTTATGTCAGGGAGCGAAAACAAAATTCTTAAGGAGCAGGAAGAGGAAAAGGAGGAGGAAGGAGATGAGGGAGAATAGGAAGTGGGAGAAGAGGGAGAGGAGGAGGAAACGGAAGACTGCTGGAGGAAAAAGAGGAGGAGGAGGAGGAAGAAGAAGACGAGGAAGAAAATGAAGAGGAGGAAGACGAGGAAGATGAGGGAGAACAGAAAGACAAGGAAGACCAGGAAGACGAGGAAGGGGAGAGAGAGAGAGAGAGAGAGAGAGAGAGAGATAGAGAGAGAGAGAAGGGGGGAGAGAAGAGGGGAGAGATGCCAGAGAGATGACGAAAGAGGAAGACACCGGAGGGAGATTCATTCATGTATTCTTGTTTACTTTGTTTATCAAGGCACGTTATAAGTACTGAATACGTAAACTAGAACAAACTGAGGTTATAAATTAGTTCTCTCTCTCTCTCTCTCTCTCTCTCTCTCTCTCTCTCTCTCTCTCTCTCTCTCTCTCTCTCTCTCTCTCTCTCATACGGTGCCCCATAACATGACTCGATATATTGAGACGCCTTGTACTTGGTCATAATCATTCAGTCATTCTCTCTCTCTCTCTCTCTCTCTCTCTCTCTCTCTCTCTCTCTCTCTCTCTCTCTCTCTCTCTCTCTCTCTCTCCATTCATTTTTCTCTTCCATAATATAGTCACGTAAACTAACTGCATAGTAGTGATTCAGACTTTACATTATTAAACGAGTAACATTATTCAATTTGCTTTTAGCTACGTATATTCACGTAGTTAAGTCTGGATTACTCTTGTTTTATCAGCTCACCTTCTATGTCCCTTCCTTTACTCACCCCAGACTCGCTCTTACGCCATATAAAAAGTTTCAATTACTTTTCTTTTTTATATTTTTTTTTATCACGCCCTCATTCCTGTCGTTCTTAATTAACGTCTATACTTATCATACATATATTAGTTTTTCTTTTTTTTTTCTCTCTCCTTTAATTAACTTCCTATACTTATACTCCGCGTTCATTCATTCATTTTCTTTTTCCTCGGGTGATCTAATTGTCACTTCGGTATAGACCACTAAACATTATTGGCCTATAACGTACCGTAATAACATGCCAGTCAAAACTCGTAAATTGCATAACAGTGAAGGTAAATTCAGGACAAAACATCAAATTGCAACTGCCTCAGTGTAAGACAAGGCCGAAAAGGAAGACGAGGGAGGAGGAGGAAGGGGGTAACAAATTAACGAGCAAACGAGCGGTGTCACACTTCCAGAGAACGGCGAGTGAGTTAGAGCCCTTTCATCTTGCCCTTATACCTCATGAGCCAAGCATTAACACACTCAATATTCACTCCAGACTTGTAATTCACATCAAAATCAACTATGCCACATTTCATGCATCATCGCTAACTATCCAACAACCTAACAATGCACTAATTACCAATGGGTGTTGATATAACTAGCGCTAGTTGCTCTCTACATTCTTCCTTCATCCCATCCCACTCACCAGTAACACCACAAGCAGGACGACCTAGACACCACTAACTGTTCACCAGGACCTTTAACACACATCTTCTCTAGGCTCTTCAAGAACACCTGTAGCTAATAACAAGATCTATTTAATTTAATTCATGCTGGCACTTACTTTCCCTTGTCTTCAGTGTGACTGCTTCTGGCCGCCACTGCTCCTGACGAAGATAAAGGGCAGTTCACTGTGCTCTCCTCGCCGGGTATTCGACACACGCAAACACACACGAAGACACACTTGCTAACGGCCTCCTTGTTACTGGGCGCTGTAATGGAAGTGACTGCAGGGAGTTGGCCAGCCTGCTTACCCTCGTCCGTTTCCATGGCCCGTGACTTCTTCCTTCCCATCGCCTGCCCGCCCATCACACACCAATTCCTG
>NC_087153.1:36355521-36365521 GCF_035594125.1 Scylla paramamosain | reverse complement strand
AGGAGAGAAGAGTTAAGTCAGGTGTGGTGTGCTGGGGGTGGGTGGTGAAGGTGCTGAAGGAGTAATTGGTGGAGTGGTGGTGGGTGTTGTTGTTGTTGTTGTTGTTGTTGTTGGATATCTTTGTATTGCACGTGTTTCTTTGATTTGTTTATTCGTTTGAAAGTTTTGTATCTCTATTATTGTTTTGTTTACGTGTTATTAATTTTGTTTTTTGAATGATTATTTCTGTATTATTGACTTTCTAATGCCTTTTCATACTACAGTTTATTTGTTATTTGTTCTAATTAATATCTTCTTTACTGTAAACAAAGTAAAATGTGGCAATGGTATAACTTTCTTGAGGTTTAGGTCATTAAGTTTTAGTGAAGAGTGTGTTGTTATTGATGTTGCTGTCAGTAGTAGTGGTGGTGGTGGTGGTGATGGTGGTAGTAGTGGTGGTGGTGTGTCTAGTAGGAAAAATAGACATAAAAACCTGATGTCCCACTAACAGAGCCAAGAATTTCAACCATAACCATTTTACTTCTAGACAAACACGACCTCTTACACAACGCCACAACACACACCGCCTCCCCCCTCACACCTTCCCCACCAACGCTCCCCACCAACGCTCCCGATTTCTGTCTCTCCTCTCACGTCTCGTCTCCTCATCTTCCTTCTGGCTACTCGTCCTTCCCCTCTATACTTTCCCTTTATACATAGCTACTCAAAATTCTACCTCCCATTTTTTTTTTTTTATTTCCCTTTCCATATGATTATCTCCATTCCTTAGGTTTCCTCCTCTTTCTCTATATTTTCTCTTATTTTATCCCTAGTCCTCATTCTTCAGTTCCCTCTTCTTCCTTTCCTTCTTCTTTTTCTCCTCCATCCCTTTTATTTCTCCCTCCTCTCCTCCTGTCTACTTTTTACTTTTATACTCTTTTATTTCTGAGTTCCCTTTCTTCTAAATTTCCTGTCATCTCATCATCATCATAATCATCTTCATCCATTATATTTATTTATCTATTTATCTATTTATTTACTTATTTGTGTCTCCCTTCGCTCAGCCATGTCTAAATTTTCTTTCTTTTTTATTCTCTCTCCTCCATAATCATAATCGTCTTAAACCCTTTTATTATTTTTTCTTGTGTGTGTGTGTGTGTGTGTGTGTGTGTGTGTCACTTACCCAGGTGAGCTTCTGGGTACTGCGCCAGCACTTCCTTCACCAGCACCACAAACACGGCGGTCCTGTGCCTCTTGCGTCCCCCCTGCTGCTGCGTCTGGCGGGGAAAAGAGAAGGCAGAGGTTACGTTAGGTTAAGATTTCTGAAGCGTCTCTCTGGTTAGCTTCAATGTGTCTTGGAATGTGTGTGTGTGTGTGTGTGTGTGTGTGTGTGTGTGTGTGTGTGTGTGTGTGTGAGTTAGGAGAGAGAGAAAAAGAAACAGGAAAATTTGAGACGACAGTGCGGTGATGAGTCAGTGGTGGTGGTGGTGGTGGTGATAGTGGTGGTGGTAGTGCTACTGGTGGATGAACAAATAAAGTAGGAAAGGTTCTTCGAGGAATGCAAAGGAGGGATAGAGAGCACTGGAGGAGGAGCAGGAGGAGCAGAATGTTGTGGACCGTTTTAAAGATGGAAGAATAATTGTTTTGTGGATATTTTTATATATACATAATGGAGAATAAAATACCAATATTAACACAAATATTAACAACAAAATGCATTTTGACACATTATTAATAACAGAGAGAGAGAGAGAGAGAGAGAGAGAGAGAGAGAGAGAGAGAGAGAGAGAGAGAGAGAGAGAGAGAGAGTGTGTGTGTGTGTGTTGCGCTTCAAAGTTTTCCTGTTCCTATCCTCCTTTTGGTGTGTGTGTGTGTGTGTGTGTGTGTGTGTGACAATAACAACGCTAGAAGTAAAACATGTCACCAATGAGCCAGTTAGTTACCTTACCACCACCACCACCACCAGCACCACCACCACCACCACCACCTCTTTGCCAGCCTCCGCATCACACTGCCTAGACCGAGGAAGGTCAAGGAGAACCACACCACTGCGCACCTCTTTTCAATACACGGAGTTAGAGGAGCGAAAATTTATTAGCCTTGACTGAACGACATTTGTCCGACCCCCTCCCGTCACCTCCCCTCCGCCGCACTATTAACGTGCCTGGACTCGCCTAGAAAGGTTAAGACTCTCCTCAGCCTTGGATACGCTGCGTCTCATTCATTTCGTTACCACATCGCTAGCGTCTCCGAGCCTCGCAACCTTGAGCATGTCAAAGTGAAACTGCTCACCAAGGAATGTTAATCGAGCCCTGCCGCAAGGTTTTCATAGTTTGCGAATAAAAATTTCCGTTTTCTGTTTGAGAGAACGATAAGATTTTAGCGTTAACCTGTATAAACTTTTATTCACTATTATCCTACAAGAGCCTGATTCCTCCAGTGGTTAAGGGGATGAGAGTTAAGCCAGATATCGGACCAGGCTGACTTAAGGCATCGTGACGGGGCTTACATCAAGGAAAATGTAAGATAAGCGCAAATTATGTCCTCTCCTCACCCTCCTACATCATAGACCGTCTTGTCTGGCATACTGTCCTCAGATTTCATCGAGATTCTTAGTGATTCAATATAAACATAAAGCAAAACTATTAAAGGTAATGGAAAAAAAAAGCAACACAAATGGAAAATTACTGAGGCATATTTTTATAACCTTGCAAACAATCTGATATCACGTGATGATAAATGCAGATACAGATTAGAGATATTAGTTTTTTCCACTTCTTCCTCCTCTGTTGCGTGAGTTTAGAGGGTGATGAGAGGAGGCAAAGCTTAGCCAGGATCAGAGGGGAAGGTTATTGTTACTGGCTGTATGTGGATAAAGATGTACGTAGAAGGGTCAAGCCTGTGAGGTGGTGGGTTCCTGCAAGGAGTCCTGTGTGCGTGTGTTGTGACCGGATTCACTGGAATGATGTGGTGGAAAGCAGTTTGTAGTGGAAGGGGAGAGGAAGAGGGATGGTGGTGCTGCTGCTGCTGCTCTCTCTCTCTCTCTCTCTCTCTCTCTCTCTCTCTCTCTCTGCCCACGTAGATATGTAGTGTTGCCTCATCTTGCGCCGCTCACACACACACACACACACACACACACACACACACACACACACACACATACTACAACCACCACCTCATCCACCACCACCACCACCACCACTGCCGCCGCCGCCGCCACATTCCTCGACCCGTCCTTGGCTGGCCAGAGATAAGCTGTCACTGGGAACAAAGGCGCCTCTAGAGAAACCTCACTTTAATTTTTTGTCCATACGCAAGCTTTATGCTGTAGGCTTGGGCGTGGAGCCTGAACCAGTCGCTGCCCCACGCCTTTAACTTAGTGGTATTAGACTGACACACACACACACACACACACACACGGCTTTAAGAGGAGGGAAATTGAGGGTGTTGGTTACGTTAAGAGGTACATGAAGGGTATTTTAAAGCTAAATGGATGTGATACCCTTGGTTTATGTTTGGAAACTTCAAAGTCAGAGGGCTGTCTATCTACGAGTATGTGTGTGTGTGTGTGTGTGTGTGTGTGTGAGGAAAGAGGGAGAAGGGTATGATACAAGACAGAAGTTGAGAGACGAGAGTGTGGTAATGCTTTTAGTAGTGGAAGTCGTCTTATCTCTTACACAAGCCTTAGTAGAAATTCATAAGGGATTTGAAGGATGTTTTCGTAATTTCTAGTCGTAGTTTGATACTGATTTTTTTTTTTTTTTTATGGGAAATCGCACTGAAAACTCAACTCCTGATATTGACCTTCGGAAGCAGTCCTGGCCAGGGAACGAAGTGCTTGAAGAAGGAACACGAGACTAAGCCAGGACACCCAGGCTTAAGTGCTCGTTGCCTTCAGGATTTCATAAGGTGAAGGTGAAGCTGTGTAACGCGTATCACCCCCCACCAAACCTTCACACACACACAGGCAGCGAAGATAATCACACGCTTCTTCACCCGATCCCTCCCTGCCTCCCCCCAAGGACCTTTCATATATGTTCAATACTCGCA
Source organism: Scylla paramamosain (assembly GCF_035594125.1). NCBI lineage: Eukaryota > Metazoa > Arthropoda > Malacostraca > Decapoda > Portunidae > Scylla > Scylla paramamosain. Next base: position 36,361,492 of record NC_087153.1, on the reverse strand, counting down.
CGACGGGGATATTGTAATGCGATAAAAAGAAACCTTGACTTCTTGATAGGTCCCCCACTCACCACCACCATCACCATCTCCACCACCATTACCATTGTCATCACTGCCTACCCTGGCCTTGTCACACATTCTACTATGTTATACACAAACCTACATACATGTATCACCTGTTCTCTTAGTGTCACTCAATGTATTTATCGAGTGCCTTCTGTCCCCGCCTCGCCACTCCACCCGATCTGTTGAATTCTCTCCTATCACTGCCCATTACTTCTTCCTGTTAACATACTGGCCACGAGTTCCATCTCTTGGTATAGCAGTCTCCCTCTCTCCGTTTCTTCGGTGTAAAAGGCCCTAAGTTTCTCGGTGTATCTAAATCCCGTGATCTCTTTATCTATCAGTGTTCTTACTTCTGTTAACACAATGACCGCGAGTCTCATGTCTGCACCTTGGTACAGCAGCTCCCCCCTTCCCTGTTTCTTCTGTGCCCTCAGTTCCCCGGTACTTGTTTTATCTAAATCTCGCTGGTCTCTTTATGTACCCAAGACTAGTCGATCAGTGTTTTTACTTCTGTCACCTCTAATCTGCTTATATCGATTCGAGAGTATGTTTATCTATTCACTGACTTCGTTACTGTGAAGAATGCTACTCTGTTCATTCTTGTCTTTAGTGTGTGGACTGCTACTGGTGTGTGTATTAATCCCTCACTGCCTCCCCTTCCCTGATTGCCTCAGTGAAAACGTGAGAAGTTATGCAGTATTAGAATGAGAGAGAGAGAGAGAGAGAGAGAGAGAGAGAGAGAGAGAGAGAGAGAGAGAGAGAGAGAGAGAGAGAGAGAGAGAGAGAGAGAGAGAGAGAGAAAAAAATGATCACTACTCACCTCAAACAGTCCCAGGTATCTCGTGATGTGGCCCTGCACGCCAGCCTCCTCCCACGCCTCTCTCATGGCGGCGATGGGCGTCTCCTCCCCGTCCTCCACACCTCCGCCGGGCACCAGCCACGAGCACGGGTCCTTCTTGCTCGACACTAACAGCACCTGCGGAGGAAGGCCAGGGAACGTCAGCGGGCGGCGGAGGAAGGACAGAATAAGTGGAGCGTGAGTGACAGACGAGGGTCATTTAGCGCACTAAGGGACAACAGGAAGTCATGTCTCATTGGAGCTGTAGGCCGTCATCTGGCAGGCCGCGCTCTCTCTCTCTCTCTCTCTCTCTCTCTCTCTCTCTCTCTCTCTCTCTCTCTCTCTCTCTCTCTCTCTCTCTCTCTTTGCATTCCCCTCAGCATTACCGCCAGAACACAAGGGGAAGTACCGAAAAGCCAAAAAAAAAAAAAAAGTCATGCATAATTTATACGTAAAACCTGTTTCTCACGGATTAATTTCTCCAGACTCCTTTTGACGGGACCAGCCCTTCACTGCCCCTCCTCCTCCTCCTCCTCCTCCTCCTCCTCCTCCTCCTCCTCCTCCTCCCTACCTGGCGGCCCATATCCACCTGTTCTCAATTTACCACATGATTTATTAACCTGTCTATTTCAGTCATTTGTCCACTCACGTACGCATGTATTATGTTACCTCCTCCTCCTCCTCCTCTTGTTAGTGTGTTACCACGGGCGGGTGACGGATTTCCTGAGGCGTGACGGGACGAACAAGCCACGGAGACACCAGCAGTAAGTCAACACTCAAGCGGTGGCTTTCTACTAAAATTAAAACCTTGAAAAGAGAACAATGACCCTTGGCAAGTGTCCTGCTACATGGTGCGTACTGCTCTCTCTCTCTCTCTCTCTCTCTCTCTCTCTCTCTCTCTCTCTCTCTCTCTCTCTCTCTCTCTCTGGTATTTGCTCTTCCTATTGTAACCTTTGTACTTTCTCCTCTTCTTATCTTTCCTCTCCATATCTCAATCTTATCCCAGCCTCTCCTCTTCCTCCATCCCCCTCTGAGTCTTTCTTCCATATACTTTCCTCCAAGCTCTAATCTCTCTCTCTCTCTCTCTCTCTCTCTCTCTCTCTCTCTCTCTCTCTCTCTCTCTCTCTCTCTCTCTCTCTCTCTCTCTCCTATTCCTTTATCAATCTCCCTTTTTCCTTCCCTCCTTCCTTCCTTCCTTCTCTCCCACATTTCCTCAGCCTGGCTTCACTCCCTTCCGCCCTCAGCACCTCGTCAACACAAGCCAGGACTCGAGTCAGCACGGATAAATGAGGTTAGCATTCAGCATTATCAGCACTAACATATCAGCTCGGTAATGTGTGTGTGTGTGTGTGTGTGTGTGTGGGTGTGTGTGTGTGGTTGCGAAAGACTGAATATGTGGGGATGGATGGAACACGAAAACTTTTATTTATCGTTGAACTTCAAGTGATTCCTTCCAAAACAAGCAATAAATAGATAAATAAAATGAGAATTCTCGACCGACCTTCACGAACACTAAGGAAGGAAAAAAGATAAACCTAATGGCAGCCAGACTAAATAGGAAGAATTATTATAAGCCACAGCCGCCACCACCCTCTGCTCTGCGCCTGTTCACTTTTCCAGCTCAGTGAATCGGAAGAAGCAACACCCGTGGGGATCATGTCCTGTGCTCAGATACACGTGTTCACCCCGACCTCCCTCTGTGCACACCGCCTCCTACACTCCTATGCTCCTACCTTTCCTCCCTCCCTCCCTCCTTCCCTCCCTGCCTGCCTCCTCTCGTGCTGAAATAATTTGGGAGAGAAAATGTGTTGTTCTTTGGTTTTAAAAGGAGTGTGATATTTTTTTTTTTTTTAGTCAGTGTTTCTTATCTTGTATCGGTGTTGCTTCTTCTAATTATCTTTTATTATTTGACATATTTTAGTTCTTTTTTTTCTTTTATCTCATTCTCCTCTTCCTCACTGAAAGCCTTGGACTAGCGGCACAATCTTCTACAATTACTGTCATGTTTTCTCCTAGTGTAGTTATCTTTATTATCCATTCTCTTGTATATCTCCTTCTCGTTGTCCTCCACGTCCTCCTCCTCCTCCTCCTCCTTCTCCTTCTTCTCATTCACTCACTCGCGCCAGCCTTGGATGCTCGCCAGCGTATCCAAAACATTTCCTGCAGCTTAGCATTATTTTACTGTTAGTACCTGCCACGCCAGCACGTCCTCCAACCCGCCCAGACACTCACATCACTTCCCCCCAATTAATGTTACGTAAATCCTGTGTAATTCTGAGGGCTAGTATATACAACTGCTTTCCGTGTCTGGCCTGTCTTCTGAAACACTTCTGCGCTGCACTTCCACTACAATGAAAAGGCCCCAGTTGAAATTACACTGTTCTTATGGTGTTTGTTTGGTTTTAGTGACAGATTAACAAGATTTCTGCATTACTGACTGGGGAAACACTCTTGAGAGCCCTGCATCATGTCTGTGGCATTTAAAAATAATCATGATGAGAGGAGAGTGTTTGTTTTGCTCTCCTTTTATGGGACAAACCGGCTTGTTGGTCTATTGTTAGCTAGATTGCACAAGCATTGTCCCCTCCCCACCTTAACCCATTTTCTGTTACCTGACCAGATACACACACCAAAAGAAATTAACTTAGGGATCATTTACATAAACAGAGTCTCCCTGAACACATTAAGCCAGTCTGTGTTGTCCTGACCATCACTCTCGTCCGCTAATTTAACGTCGCATCTTAATCTCCCTAATTTCTTCCCCCTTGCTGTATAGTCTCCTCTCATCCTCTCTTTCCTTCCCTTCCCCATGCTATTATGTCGTGGGCCTGAGAGAGAGAGAGAGAGAGAGAGAGAGAGAGAGAGAGAGAGAGAGAGAGAGAGAGAGAGAGAGAGAGAGAGAGAATATGTTGGAAGCGAGGTCATGTGTTCTAACGTCTGTGTGTGTGTGTGTGTGTGTGTGTGTGTGTGTGTGTGTGTGTGTGTGTGTGAGTGTGTGTCCATCCATCGGTCATGCGGTGGACAGGAATGCAGTTGTGGTGGTGATGGTGGTTGAGAGAGAGAGAGAGAGAGAGAGAGAGAGAGAGAGAGAGAGAGAGAGAGAGAGAGAGAGAGAGAGAGAGAGAGAGAGAGAGAGAGAGAGAGAGAGGTATTGACGTCAAAGTATATGTAAGTACAGTGTGCAATTTTTTGATGAAGGAGGAGGAGGAGGAGGAGGAGGAGGAGGATAGGACAAGGAGAATAGGACAAGGCAAAGAAAAACAAGAAGGAGGAGGAGAAGGAGGAGGGGGAGAGAAAAAAAAAACAGAAAACATGAAAGAAACAGAAGACATGAAGAAAGAGAGAGAAAAAAAAAAAAGGAAAAAACAAGGATAAGAACAAGAACCAACAACAACAGCTACTATTGCTACACCTACCACCACCACGACCCCCACCACCACTACCACCACTACTCAGAAGAGGCCGAGGACTGACAAACACGTAGATAGGCAATAAACAATATACCCAAGACAGCAGTTTAGAGACAGCGATTTAAACAGCTTGGTGATGGGAGTTACGAGCAGGGGGACGAATCACAACGCTGGCAGGGATGGTGAGCAGTACAGTGAGTGAGGGAGGGAGGGAGAGAGGCAGGGAGCTAACGGTGAATGGTGAAGGTAACGGTGCAAAAGGGAACGGTAAATAAGGTGATGAGTAAGTGAGTGAGTGAGTGAGTGAGTAAACAAATAGGTATAACTGCAACGATAGCATATTTACTACTACTACTACTACTACTACTACTACTATTACTATCCTTGGCTTGGATATAATGATGCAGGAGTTGATAGGTTAAAATTACTCAGACTAACTTTTATACTACTACTACCACCACCACCAATACCACCAGCACCACCACCACCAGTAGCCTTAACCACAACAACAGACGAGTGTGAATGAGTGCAGTGATTAAATTAATTCTGGGCAGCAACTTTCAAACACAGAAACATTAAGATTCAACCTTACAGCAATCACTGAAGTAGAAACTTAAACAATAACCTCACTAATACGCCCTCCACACTAATCATTAACGTTTTTACTGCTGCTGTCGTCCTTTGCTAATCTCCCTGACACTGCAAAAAACTGTTTGGATGGAGACACAGGAGAGAAAAGAGAGGAAACAAAAGGTTAATATCGTCTTTTTACGCTGAATAAATATTTACAACTCAGAACAAGAATAGTGTCCGAAAAGTTAAAGGCATTGAAGTAGATAATTTGTGTAGAACTGAAAGGGTTAATGAGACCTTCGAAGTTACTCAAACACAGAACACCGCCATCTCATATTTATTCTATGCTGTTTTATCTATTCCTTCCTTGCCCTGTGTGGAAGTGTGAGGATTTGGTGATTTTTCTTTTTCATTTGTGGTCAATAAAATAAGTTGTACATCCACTTCAGGTTATCAAGCCAGGAGAGAGATGCATTAAGTACTACTAGTCTGCCTATTCTTCCACGTCCTCCTCCTCCTCCTCCTCCTCCTCCTCCTCCTTTTGCCTTGGTGTTGCCTTGACATTTGCCTGGTTATCTTTGCGGTGTAAGGATAAAGTACTGTTCCTTGTCTTCGGTGACAGTGATGCTCTTACTATTATTATTATTATTATTATTGTTACTACTATTATTATTATCATTATTATCATCATCATCATCATCATCATCATCATCATTGTTATTATTGCTCTGAATTGCCAGGTAATTCTTTTCAGGTTTTGTACGAGAAAATCCAACAGTGTTCTTTTTCTTTTCTTTCTTCCTTTCTTTTCCGCACGATTTTTTTTTTTTTTTTTTATAGATTTGAAACTGCTGTGTTTGATTTATTTTGGAATTAAGTGTGTGTGTGTGTGTGTGTGTGTGTGTGTGTGTGTGTGTGTGTGTGTGTGTGTGTGTGTGTGTGTGTGTGTGTGTGTGTGTGTGTGAAGGCAAAGCATGTGCGGGACCAGGAATTTAATGGGACGCAAAGTAATGAAAGAAAAGGAAGAAAGAAGAAAATATAAGAAATGAATATGCATGATTAGTGTACCTTATCAACAAGTGTTTCCTTATGA
>NC_087153.1:36343021-36353021 GCF_035594125.1 Scylla paramamosain | reverse complement strand
CAGATGTTGGTGTGTCTGCTTCCAGTCGTTTATCATTATTTTCCTAATGTTATGAATACAGAAGGAGGTTCCTCTCATTAGTAAGCACGATGAGAGAGAGAGAGAGAGAGAGAGAGAGAGAGAGAGAGAGAGAGAGAGAGGATTGACTGTTGCTATTATGAGTACTCCTAACTTTCTCATCAAGTTTAATATATTTGTTTCTGCCACCTCCCTCTCACCCCCCCCCCCGCCTTTCATGCTGCTTGCCCACCTCTGTTACTATGTTATTCTATTGCTCTGTTACTTAAGTGTTTAATTTCGCCTGTCTGTGGGGTTCGAAGCCTTGAGACGAGAAGTGGTACCGCTACGCTTAACTTACAAAATCTAAACCACGAATCACATACACAAGACACTGTTCCAGATGCAAGTTGATGACAGAAGTGTTGCAAAGTTGCCCAATAAAGAATCTGATTTTTTTCTTTTCTTTTTTTTTTTTTTTTTGGTCGCTAGTTCATAAGTGTTTCGTTCTTAAGGCTTCGAATCTCGACTGAAGCATCACTCACATTATTCTAGTCGCTGGTTCATGAGCGCTTCGTTCTAAGGCTTTGGATCTCGACTGAAGCGCTACTTATACGTACTCTGTTATCAGTAGCAATTCTCTACCGTCATTTAATCGGTCCGTCATCAAGGGAACCTCCTGCCTAGCTCACAGTCATCATTTCAACCATCACCCACTCATTGCGTCACCGATAAATTGCCTCGTTACCACCTCCTAATCACCATCTCCGCCGCTCTCCCACGTGTCACCATCAATGATTTCTCCCATCACCATCACACATCATAGTCACCATCCCGCTTCCCACAATGCCAAGTCTCAAAACCACCACTACCACTTCACAACACACTAATCACCACAGTCCTCGCACCACTACCACTACAGTCACCACTGGCACCGTCACCACACATCCATTACCACCACAAACACCACAAATCGCCATCACCACTAATCATCACCTTTACACCACTTCACAAACCTCTCATCACTACTACTACACTCACCACCATCCCTGTAATCACCATTAACACCGGCACCACACAAACCACCTCACACCACCCCAAACCACTCAACCAATCAGCCAACCACCTTCACACCTTCACGTCCCGCCAGCCTCACACACTCCACGGGTACAAAATAGCTCCTGCTGGTTGCGTTCCGGCTGGCAAGGTCTGGCAAGCTTTTATACTCATCTGCCCAGCCTACCTCCCGTGTCTTGGCGAGGCGGGAGCTACGGTACAGTGCTTTAGATTGCTACAGAAGAGGCAATCAGGGAATATATTTAAGAGGTGTCAAAGTGAGGCCCGTATCCAGAGACTCTTTGCTGTCTCACCGCGACTATTCAAAGGCCACAGAAATGATTGGTTGGATTCTCAAGGATGTTTATCTTGTAAATAACGTATAAATCTTGGTTAATCTGTTGTTAAAGTCAAAGACCCTTAAAAAAAAGTGTAACTTCAACTAAGAGCCTTTTTAAAAGTAACCTAAGTGCGGTCAGATATGTTTCAGAATAAAGTCCTGAGGCGGGGCAAGAAAGGGGAATACAAGGGAAAGTATGATGAGGCACTGAGGTCTTCCTGACGTGTCATGTACTGGGAGGGTGAGGGGAAGGAAGGAGTGCCGGTGAAGTGTGTCTCTGTGCCCCGGTAGGAAAGGAAGGGTAAGGTTTTAATTGAAGTATCTGGGCGTCTGAGAGTTTTTAGTTCAAAGTGAAGGGTGTGAGTGGAGTGGAGTGAGGGAGGAGTGGAGTGGAGGAGATAAAGGATGGATGGGTCGTGGAGGACATTATTTTGTTTCTTATCAAGAGTTTTCATGTTTCTCGTTTGTTTTTAAGGATCTTGTTGATGTTTTTTAGGTGAAGAAGAGGTGCCAGCACACACACACACACACACACACACACACACACACTCTCTCTCTCTCTCTCTCTCTCTCTCTCTCTCTATCTCTCTCTCTCTCTCTCTCTCTCTCTCTCTCCCCCAATCCGCAGCGACGCAAAACAATTTCGTCCCACCCTGCTCTGTCTCCAATCTCCCTCCCCTCTCCGTTCCCTCTCCCTCTTTCTCAGCAACCCTCCCTGTTTGCATCGTGGGACAAGTGCCGTGCCCGACCCAGGCGTTTAATATTATGAACATTGACCCTTGGTACTGACGTCAATGGAGCCGGAATTGAGTGCTTGTGTGCATGGGAATGAGGGCACGGTGAAGCTTTTAGGGGCTTTTAAATACGAATATTGCGTTGCGGGTTAATGTAATCCTTCAAGTACTTGGTAAGCCGGTACTAGGTGACTTTCCTTGTACGTGGAGAGATTAGGCTACTACGCACTCTGCTTCTTCTACTGCGGCTACTACTGCCACGTGTTACTACTCGGCGCCAAGTCTCTCTCTCTCTCTCTCTCTCTCTCTCTCTCTCTCTCTCTCTCTCTCTCTCTCTCTCTCCTCTCTCTCCTCTCTCTCTCTCTCTCTCGCAACCCCTTTCCCTTCTGTGGTCTAGTCCTGGCTCCGTCTGTCTGTTTACATTTTGCTCTGTACTCAAACCTACAGCCAACTTCTTCCATTTGCTTGTGATTTTAATTTACCCTCCTCGCCTCCACCACTCACTCTCTTCTCAGCTCCTTCACTCGCTGGTCTTCATGGACAGTCACGGTCAGAAGTTCAGTAACATACGCCATTCCCTTCCTCATGTTTAGTGTCCCTTCATTCTTAAACTTCCTGATATGCTAAGAATCTATTGCAGTTTTCTTTTCCTCTATCTCTCTTTACTAATGAGTCAGATCAGAGGACTTGTGAAGAAAAAAATACAAAAAAAAAAACAGTAGAAGTGGAGGTTATTTTAGCTTCTAATCATGACTACTTATACGACAAGCTATCTTCTCACCTACACTGAATACCAAACACAGTCCATCTACGTATGCACCGAACCAGTCATGCGTTTAATGTTTTTTTTTTTTTTTTTCCCTATACCAAGGTGACTTTTATCGGTCTGGCGGCGTTGGTGTGAGTTATTTAAAGTTTTCTGTGTTTTTCCCCTTGGTTGAAGAACGCGTGGCATGTGTGATACCTGGAGCAGAGTGGGAAAGTGAAGTGGACGGGATGACTGGACGGGGTGTGGTGAAGTGAGGCGAGGTGAGGTAAGGCGAGGTGAGGTGAGGTGAGGCTGGTTCGTGTATGTGTATGTGTGTGTGTGGGTGTGACAGGCTGAATGAATGGAGACGTTACTGGTGGCATATAGACTTGTGTACTACTACTACTACTACTACTACTACTACTACTACCACGTGCGACCTGCTTTGCTTCACTGCTCTCTCTCTCTCTCTCTCTCTCTCTCTCTCTCTCTCTCTCTCTCTCTCTCTCTCTCTCTCTCTCTCTCTCTCTCTCTCTCTCTCTCTCTCTCTCTCTCTCTGTGCCACCACCCTCCCCTCTCCCTAACCTCCCTTCTCTCTCTCTTACTCTGCACACTTGCGACAGACCAGACACCACTCAGCACCTCCGTGTGTGTGTGTGTGTGAAGGTGACGATGGCAGTGATAACGATTGAGACTGATAACATTGACAATAGTAGTGGTAATGATGATGATGACAATAATGATAATGAAAACGATACAAAAAAAAATAACTCATGAATTTTACCCACAAGAAGAAAAGTAAACAAACCACGGACAATCTCTCCCCCCACCCCCTCCCCCCAACCCGCCAAATAACCCCTCCCCTCCTCTCTTCCCACCCCTCCTCTCCCCAGGTAGGCTTTTAAGCGCTGACGAAACAGACAAAAAACCTGCCAGGCGCCAAATCGAAAGGTCACCAGCAAACGCAAGACGTCCAACCACACTGCATGATGGTCAGGGAGGCGGAGGAGGAGGAGGAGGAGGAGGAGGAGGAGGAGGAGAAGGAGGAGGAGGAGGAGGAGGAGGAGGAGGGAGGGAGGGAGGGAGGGAGGGAGGGAGGGAGGGAGGGAGGGATGATGGGGGTAAGAGGAGAAATAGTGGGAATTTGGCCTTCCTGTGTGTGTGTGTGTGTGTGTGTGTGTGTGTGTGTGTGTGTGTGTGTGTGTGTGTGTGTGTGTGTGTGTAAACAGAGGGAGATGAGTATAGAGTAAAGGCATAGACAGATACAGACACACAAACGTACACAGGCAGGTACAGCAAAACACACTAAGACAGACAGACAGACAGACAGACAGACAGACATAGGCAAAGGTAAAACAGTTAATCAAGTCACACAGGTGAGGGGACTTTCAATCTACGTACTGCACAGGTGTGGTGTTGGGATGGGGAAGGGTTGATAGACTCCTTTGCTAACCACTCTGCCTTACCCCACCAACACTACCTTACCCACTCACCCACTCTGATATTTCCACGTAGTTACAATACTTGCTCTGCCACTTTTGTTTTTTACCCTCACCTCCTTCACCACCACCAGCTGAGATGACCAAAAAAAAGAAAAAATAAGAGACGAGAGCACAATACAAGCTAGAGAGTTATGAAGAGTTGGTGGCAGCTCCAGTACTTTAAATATATAGTTCAAATTCTGTGGACTAGTTACTCTCAGCTGTTAGTTTAGCCTTAGGTTATCAGTGGCTAGCTCAATTTACAAGCACAACACAAGCCAGTGAGTTTATGAAGTGTTGATGGCAGCTCGAGTGGTTTACGTAGGTTCAAATTCTGGACTAGGTATTGTCAGTTGTTAGTTTAGTCTCAAGTTACTGGTGGCTGTTCAGTTTTCAGTTCAGCCTCATTTTAATGTTACACAGTTCGAGTTTTAGAGTTGTATTGTTCGCTTTTAGTTCTGTGTTGCCTTGGTTAGTTAGTGTTAATACAGTGTTAGTTCAGCTTCACTTCACCGGTGATTCATACATCCTTCTCTCCGTTCCTTCATGTCTCTCGAGGGTAACAAAAATAAACATAAGGTACGAGCCGCACGTGTCTGAACTTAAGGAAAAAATGGATATTAGGTAGAGAGAGTTCCTTGAAAACATGTTCAGTTTGTGTGTGTGTGTGTGTGTGTGTGTGTGTGTGTGTGTGTGTGTGTGTGTGTGTGTGTGTGTGTGTGTGGTGACACGATACGCTCCATGCTCCTCCATTGAAAGTGTGTACGAGTGTAAGGCCGTGAAGAGAGAGAGAGAGAGAGAGAGAGAGAGAGAGAGAGAGAGAGAGAGAGAGAGAGAGAGAGAGAGAGAGAGAGAGAGAGAGAGAGAGAGAGAAGGAAGGGAGAGTGAAAAAAAAAACAGAGAAGGAAGGCAGTATGTTTCAAGGCTACTCTCTTTTCTGTTTGTTTTCACTCAGTTTCCCTTCAGCGTGGACGTGTTTCCTTCCCAAATGACAGAAAATTATAGGTATTTGTTTTCTTTTCATTGGAAGTTCAAGTACGGTTTTTTTTTACGAGGAAATTTGTCTTGAGAGTATTCTGTTCCCTTGTTAGCATTTTGTTGAGCACTTTTTCATTCCCAGCTTTACAATTTATTATATCAGCGCATGAATTACCGTGAATGAGAGAACATGCTATTGTTTTTTTTTTTTCTATAATTCTGTTTGACATTCCCTTATAGCATTGTGCTGAGAAATTGATCATTATTTAGATATTCCTCTGTTTTATAATCCTACGCAGCTGTTTCGGGTTTCTTAGTAAACTTACACGTTACTATTATCCTTATTCTGAAACGTTTTATTTTCTCATCAAGACTATTTAGAGAAAGGCCACACCAATGCTTAGTCTGTTTCCCTTGCGTGTTTCTCCCATTGACGGTTGTAGAATTCCTGTTAACTATCACTACAATCATGAAAACTTTCCTTAAAGAACACAATTACATCCACTAGAGCCTGTTAAGATCGAGATAAGGCTTCTGAACTTGAAAATACAAACGTTTTGTGCTTCTCTTAATTAAACAGCTTCGCCTTACGTAGAAATCTTTTAATCTTTTCCTGTTCTGTAAATAATGTAAATAATGTTTCCTCAGTCATTTTCTTTAATGCTTGACTGCTTTTGTACAGATGTGTCGAGTCCGTGTTGCTGTTATTTCCCAACCAACGCTGCCCTACATAGCAATCCTTATTTTTTCCTGTTCTGCAATGCATTTCCCGTGTATCTCTTTCCTCATCAGGACTCAGGAGCGCTCGGCCGTCAGAGCAAATATTAACTGCGTAATTCTGTTGTGGCTTTTCACCGAATGTTTTAGCCTTGACTTTCACCTTCCCTCTTCCTTCTCTCTCTCTCTCTCTCTCTCTCTCTCTCTCTCTCTCTCTCTCTCTCTCTCTCTCTCTCCGTCTCCTCTCTCTCTCTCTCTCTCTCCCCTACATCACCACCATCACCCGTCCTACCCATTATCATCACTCATCTATCATTACCACCCATCATCATCACCACAGTCGACCGTCATTATCATAACCACGACTTCCAGCCATCTATACCTCCATCACTTCCCCTCGCCATCACCATTACCTTCACTGCTGACCCCATCACTCACTGCTCACCGCCACCACTCTCACCATCACCACCACTGACATCACTGCCTTCGTCACCATTTCTGCGGACTTGTGTGGTGCAGTATCAGTGATGACTTTACCATCACTACCACTACAAGCACCTACAAACACCTACCTGATATCTTTTTCCCCTTCTCCTTTTCAAACACGTACCCTCACCATTACCATCATCACCATCATCACCAAATCCACCACCACTACACACTGTTTGTCAAGTCACTCAAATGTTCGCATTCTTGCCACACACATACAAAATCGACACACACACACACACACACACACACATATCCATACCTATCTCAGTAATTCTCATGTGCAAATCAACCTTGCTATTTCCCTGCAAATTCCTTATCCCAGTTACACTCATTCTCCTCTCCTCCTTCTCACCTCCCTGAATCCTCTATACCACCACTACCACAACCCCTCCACCTCCACCCCTTACTCTGTCACACCACCCGTATTCCTCTGCCAGCAGCTGTTCCTTACTCTTGCTCTAAGTACGTGCTGATCCCCTTAATGGTTACGTGAGGCGAGTCAGGACACTGCTAACGCGCCTGCAAGTTTTTTTTTTCGCTTCGTTGGCAAATTCCGCGTTACTGCAGCGGCACGTGTGGCTTATTTCCTTCCTTTTCCACTGCGCCCGTGGTGGAGGTTAGAGGCCCCGGGGTCACTGGAGCCACGTGTGTGTGTGTGTGTGTGTGTGTGTGTGTGTGTGTGTGTGTGTGTGTGTGTGTGTGTGTGTGGATCTGGGCGTGTGCATGAGTGCGGACAATTATCCTTGGGTATGTATGTATGGTTGTAGGTGGTGCCTCTCCCTCTCTTTTTGTCGTTGTTTTCCATGTACTGGTCTAGAGATCTTCAGTTTTTGATCTGTTTTGCACGTCACGAGGAAAAATTTATTTTCAACCACTCAGATGCAGCACGTCAGAATCATTTGACTTCTGTTGGTTGTTCCGTAGCTACCCATCTACCTCAACACACACACACACACACACACACACACACACACACACATACACACACACACACACACACATCACACACATTGCACCTTTCACATACACGATTTCGTCACATCACCCACATTGCACCTTTTCACTCCTCCTCCTCCTCCTCCTCCTCCTCCTCCTCCTCCTCCTCCTCCTCCTCCTCCTCCTCCTCCTCCTTCCAATGTTGCATCCTTCTTCCTGGGTGCCTGAAACTTCCTTACTACACCCTATAAATTATTTCAAAACTCCGGAATCTTGACTTAACCCAAACCCAATACCTTCAGTGTCTCTCTCTCTCTCTCTCTCTCTCTCTCTCTCTCTCCTCTTCTCTCTCTCTCTCTCTCTCTCTCTCTCTCTCTCTCTCTCTTCCTGTCACTTTTTAACGTTCCCAGTGTTGATTAATTTCAGGATAATAACGTGTCATATTCCTGTCATCAAAATATCCCTTTAAATTTATAGCACCAATTAATGTTTGTCTACTGTATCCAATTAATCCTTGTTATGTGTGATTATGTGTCCCGGAAGTGTTTGTCTTGTCATTAATATCCTCAGGTGTAGCATTTATTTATTTTTGATGTCGTCCCCTTCACTGTTCCTGATTTTCTCCTTTTCTTTCCTTAAATCTCCAGTGTTTTTTTATATTTTATTTATTTTACTGAAGTTTCCCCATGTTTTGTTTGGTTTTTGTGGCTGTCTTTCATGTTTGTTTTGTTTTTTTCTTCCTTTCTGTCTTACACTGTTTTATTATTATCATTAGTGTTTGTTCATGTCTTTCATGTCTCGTTTATTTTTTATAACCGTCTTGTTTTTTTTCTCTTTTTTTTTCTTTTAGGTCTTTTGTGTGTGGGGGGGAGATGAGTGCACGTGTGTGTGTGTGTGTGTGTTGTGTGTGTGTGTGTGTGTGTGTGTGTGTGTGTGTGTGTGTGTGTGTGTGTGTGTGTGTGTGTGTGTGTGTTCAATAATGATTTTCTTCACACACACACACACACACACACACACACACACACACACACAATGAAGCACATTCTTACTCGCCTCTCTAGAAAACATGAAACAATACTTAGAAGTAGTTTATATTTTTGTACCTGCAGCGTCTCATCTCTCTCTCTCTCTCTCTCTCTCTCTCTCTCTCTCTCCTCTCTCTCTCTCTCTTCTCCTCTCTCTCTCTCTCTCTCCTCTCTCTCTCTCTCTCTCTCTCTCTCTCTCTCTCTCTCTCTCTCTCTCTCTCTCTCCCTCTGGCAAGGTCAGTCCTACTACTACTACTACTACTACTACTACTTCTATTACCACCACCACCACTACCACCACCAACAACCACCACCACTACTACCACTACTACTACTACTACTACTACTACTATTACTACGAACACTATTTTTCTTCACGTCGGCGCTTCATAAGAGAAACACAAATACAAGACGGGCAATAGTCGACACAAAAAAGGGTGATGTAAATCCTTGTTTTAGAAAGAATGGTGAGTCAAGTTGCCAAGAACCGAGCATTAGTTAGCCCTCTCTCTCTCTCTCTCTCTCTCTCTCTCTCTCTCTTCTCTCTCTCTCTCTCTCTCTCTCTCTCTCTTCTCTCTCTCTCTCTCTCTCTCTCTCTCTCTCTAAGTCACGCGCGCCATCACCCAAGGACCTACATCTCTTGAACGCAGCACACCCCTACCCAACACAGCCTTCCCCCAACTTTCCTTCCCCTCTGCATCTCCACCTAGCCTGTTTCACGCCCCTCCACTCCATCCCCTTCCCTTCCCTTGTCTGCCTCTGCCTCAGCCACAGCCAGCACGCCCCTGGAGAGATGTATTATGCCCTGGTGTAAGCAAGGAGACTCCGGGGTACCGCTGGGGTGTCGTTGGAGTGCAAAATGCGACTTGAGGGGTTAGAACAGGTGTTTGGGCGTACGTGACAGAGAGAGAGAGAGAGAGAGAGAGAGAGAGAGAGAGAGAGAGAGAGAGAGAGAGAGAAGAGAGAGAGAGAGAGAGAGACAGAGAACAAAGGGTGTAATATGACAGAGATAACAGAGGCGAGGAAATTAGATGCATTGCGTTCCGTCCTGCTGTCTATATTTAGATGTCAGAGTTTGGCTACTTGGCACTCAATGTGACAGAGACTGGTTGGCTGGCGAGGCGACGGCGTTGGCGAGGGTAGGAAGGGGAGGGAGGGGAGAAGAGGGGACGGCCAGAAAAGGAGGAAGGAAGAGGAGAGGAGAGAAGGAAGGAGGGAAAATATAGAACAGTACGCATACGAAGAGGTAAAAGAAAAATAAGATGATTGAAAAGGAGGAAAAGAAGAGAATAAAGGGAGGGAGAGGGAGAGAGAGAGAGAGACGAGATAAAACGTAAGAGGAGAGACGAGGGAAGGAGAATAAAGAATAGTTAGCATATGAGAGGAGACAGAAAGAAAATAGGATGGAGGAAAGAAGGAATAGAAGAGAATGAATAGAGGCAGATAGACGCAATAAAACGTGGAAGAATAATTATAGAACACTAACTAAAGGAGGA
>NC_087153.1:36330521-36338021 GCF_035594125.1 Scylla paramamosain | reverse complement strand
CCCTATTCCTTCTCCTCTTCCTCGTTCACTACATCCATTCATCTCTCCTCTCTCTTCCTCGATTCTGTGTATATATTCTTTTGCGCTTTGGATATTTGCTTCTCTCGTTCTCTCATTCATCTTTCGCCTCCTGTGCATTCTTATTTGTTTTATTTATCTTTTTTTTTAAGTTGATTGCACTTTTTTTCCTCCTTTCTCCCTCTTTCATCTTCACCTTTACTACATCTTCTTTGTCGTTTTATAATTTCCCTCTAATTTACTCACAATATTACATTTCACCACTTCTCCCTTTCTCTCTGTCTCAATAAACTTGCTAACAATCTCTCATAACTTTTCAACATACACGCCACGTCTCAGATCATCGCCTCGCCCTGCCAACCTTGAAGTGTCCCAGCGCCAGTAAACACATGTCGCCCGCTGAGAGAGAGAGAGAGAGAGAGAGAGAGAGAGAGAGAGAGAGAGAGAGAGAGACAAATGTTCTGTGTATGTTAATGTCGTGGTGACCGTTTCCCTATGGGCGCCTTGCACTGCTCACGCCGTCCTCCATGTGAGCAAGTTGAACGTACCGCTTCTTTCTACCCCCACGGCCGTACTTCGTTCCTCCCCTTCATCCCCCCCACCGTAGTATCCCCTCTACCTCCTGTCACGTTGTCTTCCATGTGACTAGAAGAGCTTACAGTTACCATATGCAATTTTAAACGCCCCTATTCTTAAAAGGCTTCGTTCTCCACTCAGAGCAATATCAGAGGCTACCGGGATGACCAGCCCATTTCTCACATATTTGTTTTTCTTTCTCTTGACGGAGTAGAGTTCTTGTTAGCCTATCACTGCTATCGTGAAAGCATCCTTGAAACCATGACTCCCACCACAGCCTGTTATGACCAGTTCAGATAAGGCGCAGAATCTCTTAAGAACACGAACCATAGAAGTGGTGATGCTGCATTCTTTGAGACACTTTAGTAAAATATGACATCACTGCTTGAAGACTCGGTTATCAGTAGCACTAAAACATTGAGTCAGAGAAAATGTGTAACAGGTGATTTTTATTTGCGATGTGTATCTGAGGTGAGGAACATGATAGAGGCGCCTTGCCACGCTGCTCTCCTCCCGTATCCCTCTCTCTAAGCCTCTGATGGGGGAAGACTCGCTTTGATTTTACACCGAGACTTTGAAGATGCTTGAGAGAGAAAGAGAAAGAGAGAGAGAGAGAGAGAGAGAGAGAGAGAGAGAGAGAGAGAGAGAGAGAGAGAGAGAGAGAAATTCCATCATAACATACATATATACATCAGTCATTTCCTTTGATAAAAACAAGCTTCTCTGTCTTAATCCCCAAAGGTTTGTCAAGTTCATGTGCGGGTATTGCCACCAGTAGCTTCAGTCCTCTGCATCCTCTTCATACAAACCGAGTTGCATCATATTTCTCTCTCTCTCTCTCTCTCTCTCTCTCTCTCTCTCTCTCTCTCTCTCTCTCTCTCTCTCTCTCTCAATTCTATATCCCATCTCTATTAATCCCATTCTTATCTCATCTCACTCTATTCCACCTCTCCACCAAGACATCGTTCAAATAACCCCAAGATTCAGAAGTAATTTAAGCCAGCACAGCGTCGCGGAACGTTAAGTTGGGGTGTGGTAACCGGCTGCTGTATTTAAATGACTGAACCACTAGGGATCGATGAGGTTGTATTGAATGTGCTACGCTGGGTGAATCATGTAGCAGCTGTTGATGGCTGGAGTGTTGTAATTTGGCGAGGTTCTTGTTATTATCATCGTCCTTCTCAACCCGGAACTCTTTTACTTCATTATTCGCCTCGTAAGGAGTAACAAGTCTGCTGTTGCTTGTTCTTCGTTTGTGTTCTATGTTCCTCTTCCATTGTATCGACTGTTTTTCTCTTCATCATTCGCCTTGCAAGCACTAACTATAAACACGCCTGCTGCTTTTTGTTTTTCCTTTCTGTTCTGTCCATCATCACTACTGTTTCTCCCAATCATCCTTTCTGTCTCTTTCTATCCTTTACATATCACTACTTCTCCCTCATCATTCATCTTATCCTACACCAATTGTTTTAAATAGTGTAGTATATAAACAAACAGTCTCGTGAGGAGCGACAGGTCTGCTGCTGTTTGTCCATCACCACCCTTGCTTCTCCCAGTTATCTTTTGTGTTTCTCGTTCCACACTCACCATTACTCCTACTAAACGTTCTTCCTATATTGTTTGCTTTCGTGTCCCTCATCTATCACCACGAAGATTTCTCCCATTCTTCCTTTGTGTTCCATCCTGCTCCTTTCACCCCACCACTTCCATTAAACACCCCCATTATTTGCGTTCCATTCCCCCCTTTTCATTCTTACTTTCAGCCTCACAAGCATCGCCTCCTGCACAGCGCAAAGAGTCAGCATTGTTCAGCCACCAAACCCACACACGGCAGCCCATTTTGTGCAAGCTTGCTTCTACCACAGCATTCCCTGGATTGCGTGTTTATTTTTCATCGTCCGTTATCGACTGGGTAAGAAAAGAGAGGGAGAGAAGAAAGGGCTGAAGGAAGGGATGGAATGGAGAGAGAGAGGGGGGAAGGGAAGGGTGGAGGAAGGGACGGAAGGGAGGGAGGGAGAAAAGGAAAAGAGTTGAGACAAGAGGGAAAGGAGGGAAGGAGGGATGAAGGGAAGGCAGGTAGTGTGTGTGTGTGTGTGTGTGTGTGTGTGTGTGTGTGTGTGTGTGTGTGTGTGTGTGTGTGTGTGTGTTTGAGGTTGAATCACTAAGCCAATGGTTGCGTGATGGAGGAAAGGAATGAGGGATAAGTGACTGAGAGAGAGAGAGGAGAAAAAGAGTGATTTAACTTGACCTGACTGGCTGACTTGGCTAGCTGAGTGACTGACTGGCTGGCCTGCTAAGTGACCCAGAAAAGTGAGAAAAATTAGAAACGTAAAGAGAGAGAAAAGGAAAAAAGAAAGAGAGTAAGAAGTGAGTGAGCAAAAATGAGGGAGAGAAAATGACGTGTGGACTAGATTTGCTCGTCTTTCCACTCTCTCACTCTCTCACTCACTCACTCACTCACTCACTCACTGAACTCTTAACCTTAAAATCGAAAACACTTCAACTGTCCAATATTTTTACACCTGAACTTCTTTTTTTTAATCAATATTATTAGAGTCTGTTTACATGACGCAGTGTGAACGAGAAGGCAGAACTCTCTCTCTCTCTCTCTCTCTCTCTCTCTCTCTCTCTCTCTCTCTCTCTCTCTCTCTCTCTCTCTCTCTCTCTCTCTTATTGGACATTCTTCTCTTTACACTTCACATAATAGCGCGCCCTCCATCCGTGCCAAGGAGAGAGAGAGAGAGAGAGAGAGAGAGAGAGAGAGAGAGAGAGAGAGAGAGAGAGAGAGAGAGAGAGAGAGAGAGAGAGAGAGACAGAGACGCACGACTTTTTTTTTAGTTTAACGTGAAAAAATATTACGTCAGACCCAAAACAAAGGCAGTGAACAACAATAAATAGCGAGATAAGTAGATAAACAAAAATAAAGGAAATTGTGGAGTAAAGTAGCCTTTCTTTATCTCCACACAAATCAAAGGAGACAAAGACAAAAGCACCGAAAAAAAGTAAATAAATAAAATAAAACAGAGTATAAGAATAGGCCAGTTAATAAAATAGACATTCAGAGCATTAGTTAAAGATTCTCTCAGACGCTCCTTATGTGTTTCTCTTTATAAACTGATGGATACAAACACACAGACACACACAGACACACACAGACAAGGAAAGAATATAAAAGAGAGAAAGAAATGGAGGAAAAAGAAAAGGTGGTTATAAATACTTTGGAAATTGTAAAGGTTCCTATTTTTTTCTAAGACAGCCATAATATAATTCCCTTCATAAACTAATGAATATGAACATAAAAATACTAAGAAAACACGAAAAATACTAGGAAAAGTAGTAAATTAATTAAAGGTACCTAAATATTTTCTCACATAATCATAATCCACATTCCTTCACAAACTGACGAACACACACACACACACACACACACACACACACACACACACACACACACACACACACACATACACACAAAACCACCTGATAAATTCTAGGGAAAATAGTTCAGGAAAATAAATGTGTGAATTAATTGAAAGGTTCCTAATTTTTTCCTTCACGCTCATAATTCTTCCCACGTAAACTAACGAACGTGAACGAAAAAAAAAAAAAAAACGAAAAGTTATTAAGAATATTAAGTGTACTGACAAAGTCAGGTGAAAGAATTTATTTTTTCCAACACTCTCATAATCTATTTTAACTAACGAATAGGAAAACAAAAACAAACAAACAAACAAATAAACAGATGAATAAATAAACACCAAAAAATAAATAAATAGTTAGCGCATTAATACATTTAGTGAAAAAACCTCAAAACATTCTCCTACACAATTATAATCTCTTTACAATATTAACGAACACAACCCCCCCACACACACACACTGCCAAACAACAAACAACAAGTCTATCGCCACATTAACTGAACATCCCACACACAAGATCCCTAATCCAATCTCTGCCACGCTCTACTTCCCCTCCATGTGTCTCTGTGTTGCGTAACGTCCATCCCTCACCCTCGTCACAACACAGGCGCCCAAAATTGTCCCGTACTTGACCTTGGCTGGCCGATGCATAACACCAAGCCAAGACTAAGATACGAGAGAGAGAGAGAGAGAGAGAGAGAGAGAGAGAGAGAGAGAGAGAGAGAGAGAGAGAGAGAGAGAGAGACTGCGCGTTTGCTTGTGAAGGGAATGAAGTGTGTGATGAGCTGGCGGTTGAAAGGTGAGGAGAGGTGAAGGAGGAGGAGGAGGAGGAGGAGGAGGAAGGTCGAATGACGTCTTAGAGCGAGATGATGGTTCCCTAAATCAGTGGAATGATGCTGGTTCCGTTGGAGAGAGAGAGAGAGAGAGAGAGAGAGAGAGAGAGAGAGAGAGAGAGAGAGAGAGAGAGAGAGAGAGAGAGAGAGAGTATACAGGTCAAGTAAGTGCAAAACTACATATGCATTTCAATATGATAGAGTACAAAGTCACACACACACACACACACACACACACACACACACACACACACACACACACACACACACACACAGCTTTGTTTGTTTTCCTCCTCTTTCTTATCTCCTCCCTTCTTCTCTCATCGACACATTTTAGTTCATTCATTCAATATTTATACATGAGTGTCTTCCTTCATTATCTTCACGCCACGAGTAATGTGTAGCCTTGGTGACTGTGTGTGTGTGTGTGTGTGTGTGTGTGTGAGTGTGTGTGTGTATGTATGTGTGTATGTGATCTTGACATGAACATAATCCTTATCTCTTCCCCTTCACCTTATTCTCTCTCTCTCTCTCTCTCTCTCTCTCTCTCTCTCTCTCTCTCTCTCTCTCTCTCTCTCTCTCTCTCTCTCTCTCTCTCTCTCTCTCTCTCTCTCTCTCAGTTCTGTTGGTTTTGCCCTACTCTCTGTCTTTCTTCCTCTCTTTCTTTCTTATCCTCCATCTCTTCTTCTTCTTCTCATGCATATTAATTCATCTTTTATCATCATTTTTCTTTCGTCCATTTCTTATTATTCTTTATCTTCTCGTTCTTTCCTTCTTTTATTTTTTGTCACATTTTTCTTTTCTTATACGTCATCACCTTTCATCATCACCATCATCATCTTTCTTTTCTTTCTTCTTCTTTGTCTCCTTCCCCTCTTTCGTTCTCAGCTACCCAACCATTAACTAATTCCATCACATCCTCCTTCACCTCTTCCTCCTCCTCCTCCTCCGTCAGTGTGTCAGGGCCATCGCCGTCATCTACACACACACACACACACACACACACACACATACTAGTATACACACAAAAAGCTACTTATGTCACCCTTTATCACAATGGCCCCACTTTTTACCTTCCCCCCTCTTCCTCCTCTTCCTCTTCCTCTTCCCCTTCCCCTTCCTCTCACTCCTCCTCCTTCCTCTTTGATGGTGGAATATAAAGTTGACAAGACCACACTCCGACCACCCATGTGAATCGAGGCCTCTCTCTCTCTCTCTCTCTCTCTCTCTCTCTCTCTCTCTCTCTCTCTCTCTCTCTCTCTCTCTCTCTCTCTCTCTCTCTCTCTCATGTACTCATTCACCTATACTGTTTTGCATGCATCTCTTAATGATCGACCTCCGTATATAATTACTTAATTGCTTAGTTCTCTCTCTCTCTCTCTCTCTCTCTCTCTCTCTCTCTCTCTCTCTCTCTCTCTCTCTCTCTCTCTCTCTCTCTCTCTCTCTCTCATCATTCCAGATTTATGTTCGACTTTTTTTATTTTTCTCTCTTTTCTTTATTGTTTGTTACGGGAATCGCAAACTTAACCTAACCTAACCTAACCCAACACCTCGCACTGTCCACCCTCATCCAGCTCAACGTGGAAGCGTCAATGGAGTCATCATGTACGCGCACGCCACACATCACAAAATGTTCAGTGGGAGCCGAGCCGAGACACGACACAGCGATAATGAGGGGCCGGAAAGATTACAATAAAAACAATATATAAAGTTCTGGAGGAGGAGAAGAAGTAAAGACACACACACACACACACAGGAACAGACAGGGTTGCGTTCGAACTCCGGTGACATAAACATGAAATATACGAACAGAAAAAGGGTTGAGTGAGAAGATAAAGAGAAAAAGAAAGGTATTATATAACTTGTGAATGAGAGAGAGAGAGAGAGAGAGAGAGAGAGAGAGAGAGAGAGAGAGAGAGAGAGAGAGAGAGAGAGAGAGAGAGAGAGAAAAGGAAGCGTTAGAGTGGCATCAACACACACTCACTGTTGGCTTGAAGAATTGCAAATCAGCTCCAAGGAAACGAAAAATGAAAAGATGATGCGCAGGAGCTGAAGGCTGCTGAGGGAGAGGAGGAGGAGGAGGAGGAGGAGGAAGAGGATGAGAGGAAGAGCAGAGAGGAGGAAGGAACAGGCAAGCAGAAGAAGCGGACGTTGGGTTGAGACAGTGATGAGTTAACAGGAAGGCCGCGGCGACAGAGAGAAAGAGATGACAGGTGGGCTAGGAGAGATAGCAAAGAGGAGGACGAGGAAGAGGTGGAAGAGGAGAATGCAGCAAGGAACAAGCGAGCAAAAATGAGAGGGCATGGAGGTAACGTTTTGAAAAGAGCAGAGGAGAGAGAACGGGAAATGAGGAGGGAGGAAAGAAGCAGTCAGGAAAGAGATGATGGTGAAGATCAAACAAGGAGACTGAAAACTGGACAAGAAGGAGTAGCAGACGTTTCAAGCACTAACTTAACCTAACCTAACAACTATGAGTGATTAAATCTTTAACCAAGGGACCCTAATGTTGGAATAAGAGCTGCCACGACACAAAGAGGAAGGAAGGACGGAAGAAAACCCTGGAAGAAAAGTAAAAAAAGATAGGAAGCAGGGAAGGAAGGATGGGAAGAAGGCAGGGAGGGAAGGAAGTCTTGGAAGAGCAGTAAAAGAGGACT
>NC_087153.1:36318021-36325521 GCF_035594125.1 Scylla paramamosain | reverse complement strand
GAGAGAGAGAGAGAGAGAGAGAGAGAGAGAGAGAGAGAGAGAGAGAGAGAGAGAGAGAGAGAGAGTGGTTGATTGACGTTGAGATAACTATACCAAGATTGCTTTTTCATCCTGACTCTCTCTCTCTCTCTCTCTCTCTCTCTCTCTCTCTCTCTCTCTCTCTCTCTCTCTCTCTCTCTCTCTCTCCAGTATCCTTGCGGCAAGACCCATTCATTACCTTCCCATAATAAAAAACAGTATTATATAACTTTAATGATTAATTTTTGTTATTTCCTCGCAATCTTCATCCAACGTAATGTTGCTGTTGACTTTTGTTACGCTCTTATCGTTTTGGTTGATAGCGAGAGAGAGAGAGAGAGAGAGAGAGAGAGAGAGAGAGAGAGAGAGAGAGAGAGAGAGAAAGGGGGTGGAGGAATGGGAGACTGGCTTCCTCTTCCTCCTCCTCCTCCTCCTCCTCGTCCTGCTCTAATTCTTCCTTCTTTACCTCCTCCTCTACCTGATCTCCTCCTCCTCCTCCTCCTCCTCCTCCTCCTCGTCAGTCAAGTCAAGGGTTCACCTCCCTCTTGAAACAACACTTCCACCTGTCCTTCTTTCACCTTGGTCCGCCTCACCACTCAACCTCCTCCTCTTCCTTCTTCCTTCATTCATTCTATATCTCCTTCCTCCTCACCTCCTTCATTCCCTCCTTTCCTCTTACTATTCATTCCGGTTTGTTATGTTTCCTCTTTCCCTCTCTCCTTCTCTTCCTCCTTTCCTGAGACGAAGCTAGGAAGGAATGTGTGTTTGTGTGTGTGTGTGTGTGTGTGTGTGTGTGTGTGTGTGTGTGTGTGTGTGTGTATGTGTCCTTCATTTTCTTTTCTAGCGGGTTCTGTCTCATCAAGTCAACCACATTCAGCATATTGTAGGTTTTATTTACTTGTTCTTCTTATTCTTCTTCTTTTTCTTCCTATCTTTTTTTTCTTTGTTTCCTTGAATGCTATCTTAGTTTTATTGCTAGAGTCATGACTTCCTTATTTTGTTCTCGCTCTTCCTTCTCCCGCTTTTTGTTCTTCCTTGTTATCCTCCTCCTTCTACTCCTCCTCCTCCTCCTTCTTCTTCCCTCTTTAATTCCATCTTTCATAATATTCTTGACTTCGTTCAAAGGGAGTTCTCCTTGATGTAATCCTAGACTCTCTCTCTCTCTCTCTCTCTCTCTCTCTCTCTCTCTCTCTCTCTCTCTCTCTCTCTCTCTCTCTCTCTCTCCACCACACCCTAAAGGGGACCGATAACTCTAAATAACTCTAATAACCCTTGTCTCAGTCACGTGACATTTCCTCCAGCTGTTTGATAAACCAAATGGCGTCACGGACAGTCCCCTCTTGGGTAACGATGACGTGACAACCATCCCGGTAACCTGTGACGTGTGTGTGGCGTGTGTGTGACGTGAGAGCCGCGCCTATCTGCCAACTGAGGTGTGAAACAGCGGATGAAGTCAGTGTCTTGATTTATTTTTATCAGTGTGTGTGTGTGGGAGGGATAAGGATTGTGTTTGGTGGTGGTGGTGGTGGTGGTGGTGGTGGTGGTGGTGGTGGTGGTGGTGATTATGGTAGTGGTATTAGTCATACTTGTGGTGGTGGTAGTGGTAGCAAGGCGGTTTTAGAAGTAGTGGTAATGGAGTTATGTAGATGTAATGGCAGAAATGGTGGTTGTGTTAGTAGTGATGGTTATAGTGGTTGTAATATTAATGGTGTTAGTATTACAAATAACGACG
Organism: Scylla paramamosain; assembly: GCF_035594125.1. Taxonomy (NCBI): domain Eukaryota; kingdom Metazoa; phylum Arthropoda; class Malacostraca; order Decapoda; family Portunidae; genus Scylla; species Scylla paramamosain. The sequence goes on along the minus strand of NC_087153.1, from coordinate 36,323,771 downwards.
AAAATATTAGCGTTTGTGGTGAGTGATGGTAGTAGTAGTAGTAGTAGTAGTGGTAGTAGTAGTAGTAGTAGTAGTAGTAGTAGTAGTAGTAGTAGTAGTAGTAGTAGTAGAAGAGACACCACACCATACCTACACTAAACATCAAACTAATTAATCAACCTTATCTTCCTGGCCACCACCACCATCACCACCACCACTACCACTACACCTGACACCCACAGCTGACTGACTATAGAGTTGCAAGTCTTACATCACGCAGTCTTCACCCTACTTAATTATTATTCCCGACCGCTGGCACTCCAACCCACAATATCTGTTTACCGTACCCTACAATTCCCATCTCCACCTTACCCATCACCCTCAGCCCCGCCCTATCCTGCCAGCCACACCTCTCATTCTACCTGACATTCTCCTCCCGTACACCTTCCCCGCCCTCTCCATTCTGAATCTTTACAGGGTTTAGTGGTCATTTTTTGTTGCCACCTTCTTATTCAAACTCTTCACCCCGTTGTCATATCTCCTTCCTTATCCTCCCTTGTATAGCTCTTCCTCCCTCGGCCCGCCCACCTCTTCCTTATCTGTCTCACATCACACTGCTAAAAAAATATGAGGAATGAATTGAAAAGGTCATCATGTTGTATATATGTGACAGGTAGTGTTTATTTCTCAATCCCTTTCTTCTTTCTGTCTTCTCTTCCCTTTCCTTCCCTCCCTGTGTTCGTGCCTCCTTGCCTTTCCCAAACCGGCTTCTTCGTGTGTGTGCATGTGTGTGTGTGTGAATGTGATGGAAAAACAAGCTGTCCCACGTGACCATGAGCCGCACACGTGTTCAAACAGAGCTGAGGCAAGGCGTGGAGCGTTAAGTCAGCCCCGCCTGCTCCATAATGGCTGAAACAGATAGCGTAAATCACCCGCCGCCATAGGTAATGTAAATATCGAAGTCTTACAAGGGCCCCAGGATGCTGTTTACCTGTTAACACTCGCCAGACAGCCGCGGAAGGAGGGTAAACAATCCAGGGCGTCAGTGGTAGTGGCTATTATTTTACACTTTTAAATTAGAAGTGACTTTAATATATCAAGAATTGGGTTGGGAAGATAAAGGAAGTGTTCGTTTAGTTATAGTTAAACTGACTATAATAATGCACTTTAATCAAGGGAGGCTCTTATTTGGGTGTGATAATATACTTTTTTTTTCTCTTTTTTTTTGAGGGGATAAAGTTTTACGGTCTCGTCTTACCAAGTTAGGACGCCAGGTGCTCCTTGGCATATTTCTTGGTAAACTGGCAGTAACAAGAACGGCTGCATGAGCTCTTGGTAAGGGAATACTGGTGTGGTGTTCGGTGTTCATGAGACTGCCTTCCATAAGTCAATATCCATATTTAGGAAGGTAAGTAATCATTAATGTACTCGTATATCTCGGTAAACTGACGCTAACAACAATATAACACTCATGACTGGGAATGTTAATATAGTTTCGGGGGAGCAAACTCTTCTATATCAAAGAACCATGTTAAGCAAACTAGGTAATCTTTCATGTATCTCTTAGTGACGTAACAGGAACACAATATAGGAACACTCAGCTGGAAATTTTAATATAGTTTTCATGAGAGCAAATTCTTAAAAGCTTTCTTCCTTGAGCGTCTGTAACAACACAATAGAAAGGAAAACTTCTGACAAGGAATTTTAATGTAGTTTTCAGGAGTGCGACGCCTGCTAGATACTCTGCCCAGAACGTAACACTGACTATACTTCTGCTGATATACTGCCCTGAGCACCGCCCTTTATCTTATCTCCAAGTGGTGCCCTGTCCACCAAAACCTACCGTACTACCCACTACCACCACCAGTACAACTACTATAACTACTACTACTACTAATTGGCCACTTGTATCCCCGCCCTCTCTTAAAACTTTCTTTCCATGTATCTCTCGGTTTATCTCTCTCTAGGGCGCAAGTTTGTTAATGTGGCGTGAGTTTTATTGTTGTTTAGTGGCTTTTTTCCTCCCCTCCTTTGCTCCCACCTGCGCTCTCTTCACTGTGGAGTGGACAGTGGCGTCTCGTGGTGCTTATGTTCAGAGCGGCGTCCCTTTGTATCCTATTCAGTGGTGCCTCCTTGTCTCTTGATTTATAATGGGACAAGTCGCCTCTTAATTCTTTCTTTATAGCAGTGAAATCTCGACGTTTATATCTACTGAGGATACCACAGGATATGCAGAAATATTGAGTGGCTTTGGTTTCTTAGTGTGTAAATAAACGTTTTGATTCTATATGCTTCTTTGTACTGCTTACGTCTATGTTGGTCGCTATAGTACATGACAGTGCAAGGAAGATGAAACGATATTGCAGCTCGGAATGTAAAAAAAAAAATGGGAGACGATGTACTGAAAAAAAGATAATGATAATAATGAAAGGAAGATACAAGACAGGAAATGGGGGAAGGGGAGCGAGATAATGCGCAAAAAAAAGATGTCTCTCTCTCTCTCTCTCTCTCTCTCTCTCTCTCTCTCTCTCTCTCTCTCTCTCTCTCTCTCTCTCTCTCTCTCTCTCTCTCTCGTGGTTCCTGGTGAGTTGTGATGGGGAAGCCTTACGTGGCATTTATGAAGGCGGGACTCGAACCATGGCACCCTACAACGACTTACCATTGATAACCTTGCGCCAGTGTGTGTGTGTGTGTGTGTGTGTGTGTGTGTGTGTGTGTGTGTGTGTGTGTGTGTGTTTGTCCACCCACTGTCATCCCTACGCATATTTTTTTCCTTTCATAATCATTCACGAAAAAAAATTGACATATTTGCATTCCAGTGATTTTGTAATGTAGAATGGCAATAATTAATCACCCATTCTCTCTCTCTCTCTCTCTCTCTCTCTCTCTCTCTCTCTCTCTCTCTCTCTCTCTCTCTGCAAGCCTTTTTTTTGGTGTTCTGAATATAAACAACGCATGACTGTGGTAAAGAAAAGTGTGTGTGTGTGTGTGTGTGTGTGTGTGTGTGTGTGTGTGTGTGTGTGTGTGTGTGTGTGTGTGTGTGTGTGCTCCTGTTATCTTAACCCTTTGTTCATTTGTTTGTTTGTTTACTCTTCTTGTAGATAGATCTTTGCTCCTTGATTTTTCCCACGCTGATTACCCAGGTTATTAATAAACACAATGAGATACAAAATCGATAAAAAATGACAATACGAGAAGATAATTATGTAAAGAGTGAAATAAAACAAAGGAAAGAAGAGCGACCAACGCGAAGATGATAAGAAGTTGAAGCGATTCCGAAAAATAACGACCATAACCATACTAATGATGATGATGATGATTGATGGTGAGGCTGATGGTGATAATGATGATGACTGATGACTCTTAATGATCCAGTAGTCCATCTTCGGTTTCAAGGTGACTTTGGGTTTGAAATGTAATGAAAAACAAACAGGATATTAATCTCTCTCTCTCTAGATGGTCCGGGCGAGTCACAAAAACAAACAAACCAAAGAAAAACAAATATTTATGGTGCAAGAAGACAATTGGCGATAAAGATTTTTAAGTTGATTTTGTCGTTTTCTTCAACAAGTTACTGTGCACTTTTCTTCCTCCTCCTCCTCCTCCTCCTCCTCCTTCTCCTTCTCCTTCTCTTGCTTTTATCTCTTCCTCTTCTTCCTTGCATCATTCTCCTCCCCCTCCTCCCTAAAGTGGTCAAGGTTATCGCCCTCTCCTTCCTCCACCTTCCTTGTTTCTATCCTCCTCCTCCTCCTCCTCCTCCTCATCCTCCTCCTCATCCATAAACGTAACTACTGCCCTCTCTTGATTTTTTACTTCTCTCTCTCTCTCTCTCTCTCTCTCTCTCTCTCTCTCTCTCTCTCTCTCTCTCTCTCTCTCTCTCTCTCTCTCTCTCTCTCATTACCCTATTTCTCCCATGCCCTCATTCTCGAAATATCCTCCCTTCTTCCGTCCCTTTTCCTCTTCTTTCTTTCTTCCTCTTCCTCTTTCCTTATTTTAGCAGATTGACAAGCCCTTCCTGTAACATCAGAACTCTTATTCTCCTTCCTTTTCTCTTCCTTCCCTTCTTTACCCTTACATTCTTCTCCTTGCTACACACACACACACACACACACACACACACACACACACACACAGGCCTTCATTCACAGTCGGGGTTCACCACTAACCAATTAAACTCAACCACCGCCACCACCATCACCACCTTGTCCTACCATGCCCCAACCTCCAGTAACAGACCCACCTACCTCAACCCACACTCACGCACCCACACACACACGCACACACACGTATCTTGTCATTCCTCTAAACCACAAGGACAGTAGTAGTGAGCACGGCCAGGCAGGAATGTCATAATAATCTTGATTGCCTCAACAATCGCAATCACACTGGTTCTTAATGTCCTTTTCTCTTCACCTGCCTCACTCCTATCCCTGCCATACGACCTCCTATTCTCTCTAAACTCACTCTGTAGGAATTGTAGTCGGGGTAATGTAGGTGTTCTTTTATTGTTTATTCGTACGTCTGGTTTGTTTGTTTGGGCGTTTCAGGTGTTGGGTTAAGTGGTGACGACGGAAGCAAGGAACGAAGATCGCTAAATGTTCTGGCATTAACCGCGACGCAGCGCTAATGTGAGGGTGGGTTTTTTGTTTATCTACTCCTGGTGTGTTTATTTGGGCGTTTCACGAGTACTCGTTAACGAACATGACTGAGGAATGGCCCAAAAATGTTACTGTTCTACCTTCCATCCATTGTGCTTCGTTCGCTTCGTATTCTTAATGGGCTCTCAATACGATTATTTTTCAACGGCCACAGAAATGTCTAGTCGGATTCTGAAGGATATTTTTTTTTTCCAATAATAATGCAGAATCCTTGTTAAACTATCGCTGGAAAAACACCTTGAAAATACCAGTAACTTTCACTGCAACATGTTAAAAATAGAGATAAGACGCTTAGTTGTTTAAGAATACCAGAAGAATATTAGTTAATGTAGGCAAGATTCTTCAGTCCTCGAGACACTCCCGCACTGCTAAGACTAATGGTAACTGATTAGCTAGTCTACACGGCTCTTAACTTTACTATCAACAGTACAATGGTCCACTGCCCACATATATTACAACTCAAGTCCGAGAGAGCCTGCACTAATACGGCTGGCTAAATTTGGTGCGCTCCTGCAGAATGGAGAGCGGCGGTGGTGTGGGTGGTGAGGCGTGTGTTAGTGTGGCCGCGGGGGTGTGGGGGGAGGCAAGGACACCCAGCACAGACTCCTTTGGTGGCTGGTGGCTGCGTCTGCTTCCCTACCTCCTTCTGTCTTGGGATGACTGGTGGTGGTCAGACAGGTCACTTCGTCCGGTGGGTGATGACGCATTGGCTGGCTGACTGGGTGACTGGGTGACTGGGTGACTGATTGACTGGTTGACTTAATGACTGACTCACTGATTGAATGATTTAGTGATGTTATATTTCTTCGTTAGGTGGTAGTGACGCGCTGATTCAATGACTGACTGGATGACCGACTTGACTGACTGACTGACTGACATGCTGAGTGGATGACCCTGTAATGGCTGCCTGACTGAATGACTGACAGACTGACTTAATGACTGCTACACTATAATGAATGACTGACTGAAAAACGCCACAACAACGAGGTCATAAAGCGCCTCACTCACTACCAAACTAATCGACCAACTCACTTAAGCACAAAAGCACAAATTAACACCGTCTTTATGTGGCTGACTAACTGACTCACAAACACACTGACGCATATCATTCAC
>NC_087153.1:36308021-36315521 GCF_035594125.1 Scylla paramamosain | reverse complement strand
TTCTACACCAATGTCGCCTTACAACACACACACACACACACACACACACACACACACACACACACACACACACACACAGACACACTTATATTCAATGTGTAAAACTACCAGATCCTTCTTACATGTAGTTTCGCATGTTGATCTTTCCCTTTCCCACCTCGCTACCTCTTCACGTGCCTCTCACCTTCCCTCGCCTCTTGGCCACATTCCAACAGGCTCACTCACTCCCGCGGCCACGACCAACACAGCACTGTGAGCCTGTGTCGTGGGGAGAATAGTAACAGGGATGCGAGAGAATAGTTTGTTTTTTCACTATTAGTTTTAGCAGTATTGAGTATCGAGAGGACTTGAGAGAGCAGATTTATTTAGCAGGCTCTTTTCATTTTTACTTGAATTGCTCCTACTGGAAAGTGTGTTAAGCAGTATTGTTTATTCATATGAAGAGATCCTTTAAAAGACGTACGGTTTAATCATTTACGCGTTAAGAATTTTGGTTAAGTAAGTAGTGATCTAAGGATAAGTTCTTTTCTTCTTCTTCTTTTTCTTCTCTCAGTCTTTCCATCACACAGGGCGTGTTAGCAGGAAGTGTTCCCTCAACCTCAACTCTTTCATAGGGAATTCGACAATTGTTATTAAAGTAAACCTATTCGACTTCAATGAACATGAAAAAAAAAAACAATATACTCTTGAACATTTTAACTACACGGTAACTCATTTCCATATCAGTGGCGTCCCTCTCGAAAGAATAATCTAGATCTTGCATCAGAGCGTTTCTTGAACACAGAACAGTCAAAGTGTCAAGATACGTCAGATGATTAGACAGTGGTTCGCTTAAGACAACACAGGCGGTACATTAACCTTTAAACTCACTTGACAGTCTACTATTAACCATTTGTACGATAATTCACTACATAGTTACTCCATAAAGATAATGAATTCAACAGCGATTCTCTGTAATCAGATGAATAGGCGGCGCTTGACCGTCTTACAACCACCTGACACCCTGCCATTAGTTCCCAGAGCACGCCAGATACTTCATTAGTGAGTCTCAAAATAATGATGAATCCAGCGGGGCGCACTCAAAACACGAGACTAATAGGCGGTGCGTGACTCTTAAATCACTTGATAGCCACCAGTGAGTCTCTCGAGATACGCAGCGAAGAATCTAGTACTGATCGTCTTACTAGGCAGTAGATAGTCCGGCAGAGGAGGTCTCAAAAGATTAGATACCGTGTGAAGCGGATGTATTCACAGCCACTGAGTATAAATGATGGAGTGAAATGAATACTTCCATCACCTGTTACTAAACAATATTTGTTTCGGTATTTCTACCCATAGTTGTTAAATGTATACTTTTTTATTTGGACCAATGCGAGTTCTGTAGTTATGTATGTGGTACGGATGTTACGCAACGAATATTTATTTACATCACTTATTACAAATGAATATGTGTTTCAAGATTTCGATGTCAAGTTTTCACAAATATTTTTCTTCATCTGGACCAACACGGATTTTCTAAGTGTATATTATTGTATTGTTACCTAAACATCCACTATTTTTGGTCAATAAAACTGTGCATGTAAATACGAAGATGAATCACAACACACTTATGCACCATGCACCACGCGGGTGAGACAATCAGGCAGGCAGCAGGCCGTGTGAAGCGAAGGTGAAGCAACTGGCCATGTATGACAGACATGAACACTTCACTGCCTCGTTGCCATCAGGAGACGAGCCAAGCGGTAGATAAGAGATAACGATCAAGATGCGCCATCGCGCCCCCTCTTCAGGAGTGACTGAGTCCTTCTCTTGTTACGCATCTGACAGTCACTCAACAAAGAACAGAACAGAATGATTTATAAGTTCACATAACTGTGCTTGAGTAAATAACGAGGAGCGGCAGTGGCTTGAGTATCTATCTATTCTTTTCTAATAATTCTTTATTTTTTTGCTATTGCCGTTATGCGCATCATTCCTTAATCACAAGGCATTCTGAGATATTTCTTAATGTTCTTATAAGTACTATACGAGCTAGAAACCGGAATATTTATTAATATGATCTATGTCTCCCTTGTAAGTGATTGTGAAGGGCCTGCACGGTGCTTCAGGAGCTGTGAACTGCTCCATATTATTTTTTTCCATTAATAACTGAGAAAACTGGAAAATCTATTCACATAATGTATCTTTCTCTTGTAAGTGATTTTGAATATTTCGTACTTTTGGTGTTGCGAATTACTCTATATCTCAGTGAAATGTTTTAGTTTCTTATTTATTTTTTCTGTAACGTTGTAACTAGGAAGTATTTCCCTCAGTTGCCATACTTCTCCCAGTGACGCAATTCCCCATTATGCATCTTCACTCAGTAGACGGAAGAGACATGCATTCGCTAAGGTGGTTGCTCTAAACATAGCCGCGTGACGCAATCCAGCACGGCGCGCCTCCTCACATGATTACTGGAAGCTGCTCGCAACACACATCACATACCTTAGCGACGCTGCAGCATCGCCCGTCCTTCTTGGATATAAGTGTGTGTGTGTGTGTGTGTGTGTGTGTGTGTGTGTGTGTGTGTGTGTGTGTGTGTGTGTGTGTGTGTGCGCTCCCATTCCGCTCCCACAGTCCATCAACGTACCTGCAGTAACACAAGATATACATGCATCAGAATTCATCCATTATTCATATCATAAAAGAAAAAAATAATATATACTTATATATGTGTATATATACATTAGGAATACAATATTATAAGTACTATTACTATCATTTGCATTATACATAAATTAACCACGTGTGTGTGTGTGTGTGTGTGTGTGTGTGTGTGTGTGTGTGTGTGTGTGTGTGTGTTTGTGTGTGTGCATAAAAAGTTACAGAAATTCATTGATCGATTGAATGAATCAGACTACAGCAACTAAGAACGAGAGCAAGAGAGAGAGAGAGAGAGAGAGAGAGAGAGAGAGAGAGAGAGAGAGAGAGAGAGAGAGAGAGAGAGAGAGAGAGAGAAACTTCCAGATAACCTAAAATCACGACGAAGGTAAAACAAACGAAAGCCTTCCTCCTCATGCTCCTCATAACAGTCTCCTAAATAAAGGTCTTATGCTCTCACTTTCAGGAACTCGAGTCGGAAAGTGTGGCACTCCTCCAGCCCCAGTGCCTCGGTGCCACGCCCGGAGAGGAAGTGCCGAGTATAGACCGGAGGGAAAGAGGGAGGACTGACCTGTTTGGAGGAGGAGGTGGAGGAAGAGGAAGTGGAGGAAAGGGAGATGAGGAAGGGAGATAAGCTGAAGTGAGGTGAGCTGCACTTTGTAATCTTTCTCCGTTCTGTGGTGTGTTTTTCCAAGTGGTGTGTGTGTGTGTGTGTGTGTGTGTGTGTGTGTGTGTGTGTGTGTGTGTGTGTGTGTGTGCAGGATGTTTTTCGCTCAGAATCCACGTGGGGCACTAACATACACACACACACACACACACACACACGAAGAGGGAAAATGACAAACACATCTACATATACCTTAACTCAATCCTTCAATCTCTACTAGTTTCCCCTTTTTCCCTTCCCTGTATCAACCTCCTCTTCCCTTTCTTATCCATCAGTTCTTTCCTTTTCTCCCCCTATGTTCCTGCAAAGTGGTTTGTTTACATTTGCAGTCTACAAGTCTCCTGACGAAGGTTCCTGCGCAGGTGGGGCACATGTGATTGAGTCATGATGCAGGGACGGATTTAGAAGTAGGAAAGAAGAGGAAGCGATGAGGAAAAGGATGAATGGAGGTGAAGCAAAGAGGGAAGAGGAGAGGTAGGGATGGTAGGGAGAAGAAAAGGAGAGATGAGAAGGAAATGTATGAGTGGAAGAAAGGGAGGAAGAGAGAACGGCAGAAAAACAAGGAGATAGAAGGAAGTGAAGGATGGGGGGAGCTGAAAAGTAGGAATGGAAGGTTGGGATGGATGGAATGAGGGAGAGAGTGAAAAATGAAGGAAGAAGGGAGAGGAAACGTGAAGGATGGAGAGATAGGAAGCAAGAGGACTGAAAAATGGAGGAGAGGAAAGGAGATGAAGGGTGAAGGAAGGAGATAGAGGGAGGGCATGCATGGAGAGAGGGAGGGACAGGAGGAAGAAGGAAGGCGTGCATCAAACACTCCCCACAGGCACATCTTTCGCTCTCTTCATAAATTTTTATACTCCCTTCCTTCATTGCTTGCTTGCTTATTTCCCTCTCTCCCCTCCTTCCTTCCCCTCAAATGTCTCACTCACCCTATTGCTTCCTTTTCCTCTAATAATAACGATAGCAGTAGTAACAATTTGCTAGTGTAATTACCAACACTTTCACTACCTTCTCTGCTGCATCTTATAACTTGCATTTTGTTGTGAAAGAAATCCCCTAAATTTTCTACTTCAATCCCGCTTTTCTCTCCTCCATCCGTAATTCCTGTTTGTATCCTTCCTTACTTCACCCTCCTTCTTTCCTCTCCCTCTCTCCCTCTTGAATTCTTGCCTGCACCCTTCCTTACTCCTCTGCATCCTTCCTTCCCTCACTTTCCCCCTTTCCTCCTCCCTGTCGAGCCTTAAACGTGTGTCTCAAGGCTCGCTCCTAAACAAGAGGCAAGGCAAGGCAAGGCATATGAATTCACAGCACGTCCACCACGGCCACTTACCACATCGGGGCATGATTAGGCATGTAAACTGTTAGGAAAGGGGTGCGGGCACGTAAAGTAAGACAGTAGGGAGCGTACGCAGGAAGAAAAGGTGTTAGGCCCGGCTCACACTATAAGTCAGTTTTTAAGGATTTCGTCTCCGTACACCGTCCAACAATGACGTCACAAAAACGGAGTCCGTACTGAACGGAGGAGTTCACCGCCGTCGCCGTATCCATTGTTTGTCAACATGGCCGCGCGGAGGTGACCTCCTTGACAAGAAATTTGTACACTTCTTGCCACCTTGCTGCTCGCAGCTGACGAAGAGAGGCCAGTGAGGAGGGGAAGTAAAGAAATATAAGTAACTACACGCTATTGAATCCTACAAGTCACGGTGGGGACAGTAGTGTCTGCTGTATCAATACACGGCGTGGTGGAGACGGAGGTTATACTAGTATTTTCTGGTTGTCTGGTTGTCAGTTATCAATACACTGCCATTACCATAGCTGCTGAGTGAGGCTTGTTGCGTTTCTGCAGTTTGCTATGCTGAAACCTGTCCAGTCCATCCATGTGCTTGTGTTTACATGCTTTGCGGTGTTGCCACACCTTTCACTGTGACCAAGGTCACTCTTTTTCCATGAACAATGTAATTTTTTTTTTTTTATTTGGCGTTATTAAATTTCAAAGATGTAATTCAATAACGTATTATCATATACTTGAGTATCATACCCAAAACATTCAAAATATACGTATGTACAACACTGTGCCTGTCTCTCTGTACAAAGTTAAACTTGGTTCATCTCTTCCGCTCGACATCGTCCGTTCAAGCGGAGGCAGAAACGGAGCCTGCTTTTCACTACAGTCACTCGAACGGAAACGGTGGTGATGTCATTGTTGGACAGTGTACGGAGACAGAATCCGTAAAAAACGGACTAGTGTAATTTATGTGAAGTGATGTAGATAAGAGTGAAGCTTGGGTTTTTCTTCTTCTTTAACTGGGAAAGAAAGTAAACAAGTAGCTAAGATGTTCAGGAAGGAAATAGTTAACGGTAAAGAAAAAAAAAAAACGGAAACCTTGGAAATGAACAGACGTGAAGAGATGAAATTACGAAACTGATGAAAAATAAAAGGACAGAGACGAGACACGAGATTTTATATATATATATATATATATATATATATATATATATATATATATATATATATATATATATATATATATATATATATATATATATATATATACAGAAAGAGTGAAAGTAAATATTAGCAAAAGAAAAACACAGCAAAAACCTGACACAAAAAGACACAGAAAGAAACAAAACGCAAAACACGAAAACGGAATTAAAGAAATACAAATAAACACTAGAAAAAAAAATTAAAACCAGAATACCGGAAATATATACATAAAAATCAACAAAAACTAAAAAAGAAAAAAAATGAATAAAAATAAACACAGACTACCCTCGACCCTCAACCACGAAGCATCACGTGACACCACCACCACCACCACCACCACCACCACTACCCTACCTTCCATCACGATCAGGTCTTTGAAGGCGAAGACCAAACGCAAACTTACATGACGCTTCCTGCCTTCCTTTACCTCCCTTCCCTTACCTGCACTCATTAAATAGCTCATGACGCACTCTCCCTCTTTCCCACTACCTTCATCTTCCTTACACCTTACCTCATCATGCGCCCCTTCTTTCACCCACCTGACTAATGTTTAAGCCCCACTACATCCCACCCCGTAGACTGAGGGAGGCTGCGGGGTGTCTGAGGCTATGGAAGGGAGATGGGGAAACTTAAAGGTGTGCGCAGGTGTGAGGTGGTGATGGAGTAATAAGATGTGGAGGGAGTAACGTTTGGAGGGGTAAGAGTGTGATTTAAGCATGTGATATGTGAGGATACAGATGCCTGGGTGGTTTTGTCTCCTCGTGTTTCGTTGCTTATACTGTGACTGGATCTGTACTCTACATGCAGCATATTAGCATACCAGTAAGTATTGATAGTATTTGTACTTTCCCTCTGAAACAATCATAGCATCACATTACATATTGATCTCTCTCTCTCTCTGCTCATGACCTTTTTCGCTTGTCCTCTTTCCTTTCCTCACCTCACCTTCAACGCGGCACTAGTTGACCCGGCCCCTCTCCCTTTCCCTCCTCTCCTGCAAACTGGTTCCGGCTGGATTTCCTCTCGCTCTCGCTCTCTCGCTCTCTCTCTCTCTCTCTCTCTCTCTCTCTCTCTCTCTCTCTCTCTCTCTCTCTCTCTGTCTCTCTCTTTCTGTGTGTGTGTGTGTGTGTGTGTGTGTGTGTGTGTGTGTGTGTACAAGCGATAAAAGCCTTACAGGGAAAAAGAGGCCACGTGGTTGTGTGTGTGTGTGTGTGTGTGTGTGTGTGTGTGTGTGTGTGTGTGTGTGTGTGTGTGTGTGTGTGTGTGAGTGAATTTTTTTCACATATATCTGCTGACGTAAGCTTCCTCTTTACATTTCCTCTCCTTCCTTCTTTCATTCCTTCTTTCCTTTACTTCCTTCAATTTCCCCCCACTTCTCCCTTTCCCTCCTGACCCTCTACCTTTCTCCACCATATTATCTTCCCCCTCTCTCTTCCATGCACCTACCCTCCCTGCATTATCTCCCTTTCCTCTTTCCCCCCCTCACCACCCTCTTAGCTAACCGTTCCCTTCCTCGCCTCCTCCCCTTCCATCCTCCCTCTTCCACACCAGCATGACCTCTTACATAACAAAAAAAATCTTGCAGCGTCGGCCAAGGAGAGTCGGGAGGATAGAGGAGATGGATGAGGGTAGATGAGCGCCAAAGGAGTACGTGGCAATGTAGATCCATATGTGGATAAGAGTGGAGGTAGAAGGTAATGTATTA
>NC_087153.1:36280521-36298021 GCF_035594125.1 Scylla paramamosain | reverse complement strand
ACCCCAGACATGGCAGCAGCTTAGTGCCACGACACAGCCTGCATTAACCTGACATAGGGGGGAGAGGGACTGCTACCGTGGAGCGCTACGGACGGTGCAGCAGCAGCATAATAGAGAGGTGCCTGCTGTAGGGTGCTCAGTAAGCTACAGACACCAGGCACATGCCAGGCCAACGGAGCCTAAAGACTAAAACGGATCTTGAAGTGCACCGGCCTTGCACACCAGCATTCCCACACACAGGCGGCGGCCGGTGCCGACTTTCCTAAGGCTTTCCTCTTTTTCTGTCCCGCTGGTCAGAGAAAACAAATTTGTTCAAGCATTAGCTGCTCCCGTTATGTGTCCAGCGGGAGTCCCCGCCCAACACCAGCGACACCTTGCCTGACAGTGTCCGGGGTGTTGCTCAGCCCTGGGCGGCCTCACCCACGCCCCGCAGAATGGGGCGCCAAGCTTATCAGTTTATATCTTTCTTCCTAATCATTATGGAGGAAGGAGCGTTGCTCGCAGAACTTAAAACAGAATACCGACGACCTTGTCCGCGTGCTCCAGTGACGTAACCACTCCCCCATGAGGCTGCGCTAATGAGTGGAGTTCACTACCAGCACCACCACCACCTTGCCGGTGGCCATCCCGAGGTCACGCGTGATGCACGCTCCGCCACACCCACCTCCCCTCCCCGCACGGCAACAGCTACTCACGTGCTGCACTCACGCTGTGCTCTGGCGCCGCCGCTCACCTTACGCTGTACCCTGAGCGTCTCTGGGTCTGGGAAGGCGACGACGCATCCTAATGGCTCGTCGAGTGTGAGGGACGTTCTTCTTTTGGCTTAGTACTGTGGCTTTGTTTTATCGAAGCAGACTTTACTGTAATAGAGGCACTGAGCTCAAGGCGAGGCGGGGCGAAGGGTGCAGGTTGCAGGAAGGCGAGGGCGTTGAGGGGGTGGAAGGCAGCATGTACAGAAGTGAAAGTGTCGCTTTGAATCCGTTTCCTCAGTACACATGGCCACTACTGTTGCTGAGTGGCGTCACTCGACCCAGATAGTTGTCCTCTCATTCCCCTCTTTCCGTGTCGCCTCCTGCTCCGCCTCATGTCGTTCCGTTCTGTGTGGTTGTAGTTGCTTCGCCTTCCTTCCACCTCGCAGCACCAAGGCACAACGGGATGCACTCAAAAGCTTCTTCTCAGCACTTTCCCCCACCCAGACATCCTCCTGCACCTCCGCCTGGTAAGGACGCCAACATCCCGCAAGAAATAAAACGCCCAGGCACGGGCGCCACTCCCAGCCAGAAAAACCTGGGGGTGAGAAGGCCGCACGCACTCCCTCCCCTCCCACCATTGGTCTGCCCTCCCCGCCACGTAACAACCAACCTTTCCCGCCGAGGGAGTTCACCTCTCGTGCATAAATAAATATCCATATGAACCCGTCTCCCTTCACGCGTTCCTATTCTGACTCACCTTGTCCCCCTCCCCCTTCCTGCCCCCTTCCCTGAAAAATAAAAATAAAATCCTCGCCCGACAGGAATGTATCACGTTGCAATGTTGTCCACACACACACACACACACACACACACACACACACACACACACAGAGAGAGAGAGAGAGAGAGAGAGAGAGAGAGAGAGAGAGAGAGAGAGAGAGAGGAGGCGTTGCGGGAGATATTTTCCCATGACTTAAGTTCTACAGCAAGTTGTCTAGACTCCCACGACCCAGAGAGGACTCCAAGTGGTACAGATTAACCAGCCAGCCAGCCACTTCGAGATTGCAGCGCGCTGCACCACCGCCCAATCTTTCAAGGACCATCAGGCATTAAAGGCGAGGAGCGGGTGCGTGCACTTTTTGCTCTCACAGGGAAGGGCGTGAGGATTAAGAAGGCAAGGCAAGGCGAGGGGAAGGGAGGTGAAGGGAGAAGGCAGACGGGAGGGAGTGACTAGCTTTACCATAACACTTCTTGGTCCGTGCTTTTAAAATTGGGGTTGAAATGGATAAAAAAAATCGTGCCTTTGATCACTGCCAAGCCCGGGAAGACGAGGACGAGGGCGAGGCTGAAGCGGGGGACGAGGGTGACGCTAGGGAGGAGGAGGAAGGGCGGGAGAGGTGAAAGTGAGCAGGGTAGGAGAGAAAAGTCGTACAATGAGAGTCGTCAGATGCTGCGAATGATGTTTCTTAAAGGATTGCATTAATAACTAAGAAAAATAAATAGAGAAAAACAGGAAAAGTTAAAAAAAAAAAAAAGATAGCTGAGGATGTGTAAATTGTAGTTAAAAAAATAAAAATAAAAATGTGAAAAGGAAGAAGGAAAGAGGAAGACACGTGAGGGAAAAAAAAGGAAGAAAAACGAGAGAAAGGATATAAATGTGAAAGATGTAAGACGAATGTTAAAGTAAATAAATAAATAAATAAATGTGAAAGATACAAGACGAAAATTAAGCTTCAAAATTAAATGAGTAAAAAATAATAAATAAAATGCGACGAGAGGAGGGGGAAAAAAATTAACCTGTGGAAAGTTTAGGGAAAGACGAAGGGAGCAGGCTAACTTTCCCTCCCTTGATTCAATTCTTCCTCCCCTCCATGGTGCTAATGAGTTTTGTCCGAAGGGCGCACGTTTGACGGGGTCACGTGCGGCGGGCGAAGCAAGACTCACGTGTCAAAAAAAACTAAAGATGCCTCGCCCGACCCGACCACCGCCTCTTTCATGCAATTTTACCTTGTTTCCTCTCATTTCCATGGGCGAATCAAATCAAATGAAGGTTCCCGTTCCCGTTCCCGTGTGTGTGTGTGTATATGTGTGTGTGTAATATGGATATGTATGTTAAAAGAAGGCCACCATGACCCTGCTGCTATCCTGCCAACCTACATAACATGAATAATAATAACAACAACAACACGAGAGGAGGAGGAGGAGGAGGAGAAATCAAACAAACAACTCGACAGCAACTCTTGACCATCACAATTTTTTTTAAACTTCACTGAATGCAGAACGAAAAATACACGATGGGAAAAAAAAACGAAAAAAAAGAGACAACATCGCACAAACAAGTCACACGAAAAAAAAAAGACCAAACGTAGCGTAAATTCAACACAGACATGGAAAAAGAAAGGTGGCTTTGTTCCGCCCACAAATCCTAGTTGGGTAACAGGAAACGTGACTTGAACGTAGTTATCTGTAAACTTCGGGGCGTGAGGGAAGACGAAGGGAGATTAAGACGAGAAGGAAGACAAAGGAAGAGTAAGACGAGGAGAGCAAAGGGAGAGAAGTTAATAGAAAGGAAGAGAAGGAGACAGTTGATAGGAGGTGTGGGTTCGCCGAGTGAAGAGGGAAATAGGACGCGTAAATAGAGTCAACTGGGCGTGAAGAGGATGGTTGTAGAAAGGAGGAGAGGAAGGGAATGAGTGGAGGAAAGATGAGGTGCGTAAGGCGGCTGCTGATTATTCCTCCTCCTATATCCTCCTCCCTTCTCCTCTTTCTCCTCTTCATATACCAAGAAAATTAAAGTAAGGAGACACACAAAATGGCAGGGAAAAATGAGGAAATGATGATAATACTTAGAGAAGGTAATAAAAGAAGAAAAATCATGTAAGAAAAGAAGAGCGGAGAAGGATTATCGCAAGCACGCCCGTCTGCAGTTTTCATAGGATCCTCTCACTTCAAGGATTCCTGCAGGGTCTCCTTCATTAAGAAACACATAGGGAAGCATAATATATGCTGTGGATTTTATTTTTTTTACGTGAGGGAAAGAAAAAGAAGAAAATCATACAAACTCTCCCGCCTCATGATTATTTTCCTTGTGGTTCCCTTAAGTTAATTGATCGGAGAAAATGGGGAAACAAAACGGGGTATTTCATAAGGAAAGAGAAAG
The DNA here is from genome assembly GCF_035594125.1 of Scylla paramamosain. NCBI lineage: Eukaryota > Metazoa > Arthropoda > Malacostraca > Decapoda > Portunidae > Scylla > Scylla paramamosain. The sequence goes on along the minus strand of NC_087153.1, from coordinate 36,294,169 downwards.
GACAGGGGAAATCAAAAGGGAAAGAAGAAAACAGGAAAATTCAAAATGAAAAATTCAGAGGGAAGAGAAAAATGGAAAGATTCAGAGGGAAAGAGAGAAATTAAGCAGACTCGTCCCCCTAAAAGCTAACATTCCTTGTGGCAATTTTCTTCAAGATCCCCTCTAGCCATCCCCTCACCAGCACCCCCTCTGAAAAAAAAAAAAAAAAAAAAAAAAGAACGAAGGCAATAAACGTGACACTTCCTTCAGCTCTGGATCACGTGACCTCTACCCCCCAACACACACACACACACACACACACACACACACACACACACACACACACACACACACACACACACACACACACACACACCAGCTGAACCTTATCACTGGCACTGATGAAATTAAAGGAAATCCCAAGTCATATTACCCTCTATGAATTGTTTTCTCCCCTAAGCCTCTAAGCCACGACCTTTACAGACGACCTTCCACGGGGCTTTACTTAACACCCCCTCCCCACCAACACCCCCATCAGGTGCGCCAGGTGGACACGTGAGCGCGGCACCTGGAAAGGACAACAACAGCAGCAGCAGCAGCTATTGACTGGTTGTTCTCACCTTTACAAGTGGCAATTAGGAAACGCACCGGTGATCCTTTCTCTTCTTCTTTTTTTTTTCTTTTTTTATCCTAAGATCACGTGCCTGGGATTGCAGTAAATAAGACTGAGTGCACATTCCTCTCTCTCTCTCTCTCTCTCTCTCTCTCTCTCTCTCTCTCTCTCTCTCTCTCTCTCTCTCTCTCTCTCTCTCTCTCTCTCTCTCTCTCTCTTGGGCCTGAGTCGCGCCAGGTGTGGTCTGCTTACGACAATAAAAAGGTTCAAAACACAACTAACTGATTAACATGTTCGCAGCGGGGGCTCTGAGGGACGATTGCCGCCTGGGGTGACCGTGAGGAACAAATGTGAACACGGGTAAATGACTCCCAGGTGCCGTAGCAGGCCGTGTTTTGCCTCAGAGCGGAATGTGCGTTGAGTGGCTGAGTGAGTGGCGGGAGACGCGATTATGGGAAATGGAGAAGTTATAAATTTATTCCGTGGCGCCGCACCAACTAAGGTCATGTGCCGCCGGGTTATAAAATGCATCAAAAAATATTAGTAGTGTTAAAATCGAACATAAAAGTAACAAAAATTATGTATAGTTCAAATTTTAAAAAAGGTGAAAAGTTAACACTATGAATTATGCGGCCCGAGATTTGAATATACTAACTGCAAGTGATAGTGACCCCGAGTAATACGCCTTTATTTGATGGGATGACGGGGATTAGTAACTGGGGGAATAAGTTGAAGGGCTAGAATAGAGATGTATGAACAGTAATGAGTGAGCCAGCAGATACTGAATAATAAGTGAAAGAAATGCTATAGATGAGTGCGGATATTAAGTTAACAGATCTTAAGTATGTTGAATAAAAAAATAAGTGAAAGAAATAGGGTAGATATGTACAGTAAATGAGTGAGTTAAACAGATAGTAGGATTTTGAATAATTACTGAATAAGAATAGTGAAGCTGAGTCAATAAGATGAATGGTATGTGAATAAATTAGTGAATAACTCGTAGGAATCCACAAAACATTGAGAACAAATACAGATACAAAAACAATAGACAAATACATGAATAGAGAAAATAAAGAACAATAAAGACATGAATAAGTATAAACATGAAACATTTAAGAAAAAGAAATACACACACAAACACACAGACACACACAGTTCCCATCACCTGCCCGCCATCACACCATTGCGCAAGGAAGCTGACCGTCCTTTCCTGTCCTGCCCCCATCCTGCTGCCATTTCTCCCTGGCGCAGCGCGTTTTGGTGAACAGGTAACGGCTGCGCAACCTTATTATCCTCATTACTATTCATTGCATTTCATTTACCGTTTAGTGAGCGAGTGGGTTATTAGTTTTTACTCCAGGTATTGTATTATTGACTTTTATTTGAAAATCCTTGTGGATCTAATATTATTGGTGGAGGTGTGTTGTGTGTGTGTGTGAGTGGGTTAAAGTGCAGCAGAAGAAGTGGGCGAGGAAGCCAAGATGGAGGAAAAGAAGGAGGAGGAGAAGAAGGAGAAGGAGGAGGAGGAGGAGGAGGAGAAGGTAGTGCTGGGAGAGGAGAGAGAGGGGGGATGAAATGCGAGGATATTAAGAGAAAGAAAGAGACAAGCAGACATTGATGAAGAAAAAAAATAAAGAAGGAAAGAAAACGGAGAACAGAAAGAAAAACGTAAGCATTAAGGGAAGAATTATGATAAAAGAAATAAAAAAAAAAATTAAAAAAACAGGAAAAAAATTAATTTATTGAGTCGACGCCATTCTCTCCTCACCACGACGAGAAAAACACTCCCTCGTATCGAAAATTCACTCATCGCATCGACTTTGGTGCGATGCTTAAAATTCTGCTTTCCTTCTCTCCTCTCGTTTTCTTTCTGGCATATTAAAACTTCCCATCCCTCCCTCTTCCCCTCTTCCATCCATTCCTCGCCTCTTCCTCATTACTTTATTAAGCTTTACCCTCCCTCCCTCCCTCCTTCCTTCATTCATTCATATTCTCCTCTTCTTCTTCATTATATTAAATCCTCCCCCCCCGTCTCACTACACCTCCCTCCTCAATATCATATTTAAATTTTACTCTCTCTCTCTCTCTCTCTCTCTCTCTCTCTCTCTCTCTCTCTCTCTCTCTCTCTCTCTCTCTCTCTCTGACTCACTGTCGCTCTCTCATCTCTTTTCTTCAGTTTTATTTAGCTTTCCTTTCCTTCCGTTCTTAGTCATGTTACTCAACCCTTTCCTTTTATTTATCCCTCTGCTAGGTAAATTATCTAAACTCCTCTCACGCTTTATTCTTCGCTTCCTGCCTGCCTTCCCTTCCCTTCCCCTACACCTCAAGCCTTTACCATTAGCCTTATTATCATTATTATTATTATTATTATTATTATCTTATTATTATCAGATTCCCGTTTTCTTTTCTTGTATATCCTTTCCACTTGTCCCTCCTTTCAGCTCTCTCTCCTGCACTGCTACTCAACACATACACACACACACACACACACACACACCGTCTTATCTCCTCTCCAGTCCTTCCTCTACACACTGAAATAGGATTGCAGAATGGTACTTGATTCGATAACACTTTAGGGTTTGATTATCCAACCGGCCTTGCGTGAGAGAGAGAGAGAGAGAGAGAGAGAGAGAGAGAGAGAGAGAGAGAGAGAGAGAGAGAGAGAATACTTCACGAGCACAAAAGTGACACAACAACATTAATCAGACAGAATTCCCTGACAAGTAGATAATGACAGACAGACAGGGAGACGAAAAGGAAACAATATGATATTTGTTCTTTACCCGCGCCATCCAAAACAACAAAACAGAACAAAAATAAACAAAAAAATAAATAAAATAAATATAATTACACACACAAAACCGGAAATTTTTTAGAGAATATTTTTGTATCTTTGTTCAACAATACGTGGGAAAATCAAGAGAGGTGGGGAAAAAAAAAAAAAGATGCCAGCACGGTACGATAATAATGGAAGACAGCTGGAACTTTATATAAGGACAAAGAAGGTCGGTAAAATATGATAAACAGGTTTGTATCACCCACTTAACATTTTACAGCAGGAATTGTCGCAGCGAAATTGTTGATGCTGAAGAAGAAATGCGTTAAATTATATCTAAAAGACATAAGAGTGCCAAGAGAGAGAGAGAGAGAGAGAGAGAGAGAGAGAGAGAGAGAGAGATTGTCATTCCATTATCAGACAGCGCAATGTCCATTTATGTTCATCAGTGTTCGTCAGCACATCAAAATAACCACAGTAACAGAAGGAGGAGGAGAAGGAGGAGGAGGAATAAGAAGAAGAAGAAGAGGAGGAAGAGGAGGAAGAGGAGGAGGAGGAGGAGAGTACGTAGGATTAGAAAACAACAAATACCAGAATATATGTTGCTCTATTGCGAGACGAGAAGAGAAGAAGTAACAGAAGGAAGAAGAAGAAGAAGAAGAAGAAGAAGAAGAAGAAGAAGAAAAAGAAGAAGAGAAGGAGGAGGAGGAGGAAGTGGAGGAGCAAATTTTCAAAGACCTGCCCGCCAAATCAGATTGTAACTCGAACACAAGATACCAAACTTGATACTGTTGTTAAATTGATCAGTGTGGAAATATCACGTATATTTTCTGTTACTGAAGTAATGAAGAGTTGTGTGTGTGTGTGTGTGTGTGTGTGTGTGTGTGTGTGTGTGTGTGGTGTGTGTGTGTGTAAAAGAAGACAGTAACGTGCGCATTTTTTTTACATTCTTTGGCAAATTGAAGAAAACACCTGTTGTATGTTTTAAGTCTCTCTCTCTCTCTCTCTCTCTCTCTCTCTCTCTCTCTCTCTCTCTCTCTCTCTCTCTCTCTCTCCCTGCGACAACCTAGATTCTCCCCCTCCTTCATGTCTTAGGTTACCGCTACGGACCGCCCACAGGAGCCCACGCAGAAGTAATCTAGTAAAACTCTTGTATTGCCACTCGACAGAAAAGAAACTACGCACACACACACACACACACACGTCACTGCTCTCAATTCGTGCAGAAGAATGAGATGAATGTGATGAAGTTCAAAAGACGGAAAGACAACAACGATCAAGGGAGAAAGGCACAAAAGAAAGCGGCAGGGGCGTCTCTAACTGGGATAGATTCTTGGATAGTGATGAGTGATAATGCCAAAAACTCCAACAGAGACAGGAAGAAGTATATAATTAAGTTGGGGTTTTATCATTCGGATATCTTGGGTCTATTTATCAAGATCTCCTTCAGCGATGATGATAAAGTGGCAGTTACAAGTGATAATGTCAAGAACAATAGCAGAAATACCAGTGCTGTATGATGTATATGTTTAAATTGTTCCCTAAAGCTCAGTAATGGCAGGAGAAACGAAGGTCAGCGAGAAAAAACACACATACAAAGATCACAAGCAGCTGATGTCAATATTGAAGATTTCTCCCAAAATATTATCACAGATACACGCCTATTCTCAACACCCTCCCTCCTTCCCTCCCAGTGCACTAGTGGCGGGTACTCACCTTGGACTCAGTCTCATCCACACACACGCAGGCGGCTCTCCTGATGAAGCCGTCCTCGTCCAGCAGTCGCGTCCTCCCGGGGGAGGAGTTCTTGCTGCGAATTTCCTCCTTCTGCGTATCCTCCTCAGGCTTGTTGGGCTTGTTGTTGTTGGTCAGGTCCTCCTCCTCGGCGGTGGGAGTGACGACGGTGTTGTTGTTGGTGTCCCCCTTGCCTGTTGTAGGCGTGGTGGTGTTGGTGTTGGTGTTGGTGACACCGCTCACGTGTGCCACATTGCTTGCGTTCTTGTGGTTGTTGTTGGCGGTGAAACGATCGCTCTCGTTGTTGTTGTCGTCCACGTCCCCGACGACGTAGTCCTCGAAGCTGCTGTTGCTCTCAATACTGCTGCAGCTCACCCGGCCGGGACCCCCTCGGCTGCCGGCTGTCCAGGCCTTCCACAGCTCATCGTAGTCGTAGTCCCACGTGCTGGCGGTCCAGGGGCAGGGACTGTTGCTGTCGGGGGAGCAGGACACTGGGGCGCTGCAAGCATGGGGCTGCGCGACGGGCGTGGCGGGAATCGTCTGCATCATGACGCTGGGGATGACTTGGGGCGCGGACAAACACAACAAAACGTCGCTAATTGTCAAGTCTTTCGCTTTTTGTTGTAATTATGCCACTTGTCAGCATCTTCGTACATGGGGAAAGTGTGTGTGAGTGTGAAGCGGCTGTTTGGCTCTCAGGTCGAGGGGCAACCGACACCTGCTGCAAGACGGCACGGGCGGCGGCAACGACACTTTAAAGCACCGAGTGAACAGCTCTAGTGAAGCCTCCCCACGCTGGGTTGGCGAACGACCAGCCAGTTACGGGCGTGCGCGCTACAACACAGCAGAGAGACGGAATGGCCCGACACTGCCGCTCACCTCTACTATGTACAGACGCCTCCCCCGCCGCCCTCCCGCTTCCCGCCTCCCCACTTTGCTTCCCGCGGCAGACCCCGCCTCCTATGACGTCACGGTCGACACACTCGCTCTCGCCGCCCACTACCATCCCGCCGTGCCCGTCAAGCCTGACTCACCCCCGCCCTGGCTACCCTCGCCCCAGGGCCACCCAGCCGTAGCCTACACTCACAGGAGGCGCCGCCACGACAGTTAACTCCTCTGTTACCCGACACGCCATGCACGCGACGCGGCTTATTTGTTTCTTCTTTCTTACTGACGCTTGCGAGAGGAGGGAAGGACGAGTGCGGCGGCTGAAGGAACGCGAAATGTGCTATCTCATTTATCTTTTCTTTTTAAAGTCGGAGGCTGATTTTTGTAGAAGGAAACGTGCGTAAGGAGGAGGAACAGGCGTAGAAGTGTTGGTGATGCGACGTGATGCTGGTCATGTAGACGCCTTTTCCGACCTTCCTGGGATCGTGATCAGCGCCCAAACATATACGCACACACCTACACCCCCGCCCCCCCCCCCACACACACACAGGAGGAAAATAAGAAAACATCACACAATAAATGTAAACATCCTGTCTCGTCATAGTAAAATTACATCAATACCTACCCTCTGCCCCCTCGTGTTTTGTCAGCAGCACCCACGCCTTACCACTGCACCTCTGTTGTCTCTGTCCGCCTCCCTCACCGCCCACGCAAACACACCCTCTGGCTATCCACGCCGCTGCCCCCCCCCCCCCCCCCGGCCCAAACGTCTCCCTCTATCACGCATTACTTATTCAGTGATACTCTCCCAGACACCGTGCCTTTTGCTTCCTCTCTCCCGGATCCTTGTTCTGTCCCCTACCCTTTACCGCCTCTTCCTCCGTACCTCCCACCCTCTCTGCCTCTCTCTGCTTTATGTCAAAAGCCCACCTCACCCTTAACTCTCCAGGGACCCAGTAAGACTCACGTGAGGGCAGCCAGCGACCCTTGATCCCCGAAATCCACTCACTGCTTTAATCCCCCTTCCATCTCCCTGCCTCTAATCTCCAAGACCTCACCACCCCTTCCCTTCATAGACCTCACCCTTCCCGTGTCCCTCCACCCCCGCCCCTCCAGCTGACATTATCACCTGACTTTAATCTGCTTTGGAATGCGTATAATGTGTACCAGCGGAAGTTTTTTGGAAGGAATTGTTTTGGTTATTGTTATAAATGGATTTTTTTTTATTAATACAGGCCGATATCTGAGCTCTTTTTGTGTTTGGTCAGGTCAGGTCAGAGTTTCCACAACGCAAGAGTATAAGATGAAACTGCAGGAATTTACTAGTAGTTGGCCTGTTCATGGAAGTTACTGCATAATGCGTATTTTCCTTATGTCTAACTAACATTTGTGTCCATAACCGTGTCTAATCTCCTCCTAAACCTCCCAATAATTGAATTTGTTGTCATTAACATTCATAACTGAAAACTAATTTATATCTATCTTTTTTCTTATAAAATTTTACCAGTGTAGAACCTGTGAGTTCCCTTAGGACACGTCAGGTCAAATAAGGTAGTAGTAGTAGTAGTAGTAGTAGTAGTAGTAGTAGTAGTAGTAGTAGTAGTAGTAGTAGTAGTAGTAGTAGTAGTAGTAGTAAAATCACAACAGTACCACCACCATATATAGAGAGAGAGAGAGAGAGAGAGAGAGAGAGAGAGAGAGAGAGAGAGAGAGAGAGAGAGAGAGAGAGAGAGAGAGAGAGAGAAGCAAACACACATTACTACGTGACTACAAATGTATGCCAAGAATTAAGACGCTAATCTGACCTACCTACATTAAGTAACGTACACTGCATTTGGTTTGGCAGCCTGGGGGGGGGGGGAGGCAGGCTAAGCTATCGGTTAATCAGTTAATCTCAAGGTACACAAGATAACAGAGGGCAAGGGCAAGTTACTGATGGCCGTTTCTTATTATTGTTGACACATTTTCTTTAATTAAGCTTCATTACATATCTAAGTATATTAAGATCTATAACTTTAGTGTGTTTAATTCTCACTGATTTTAACCCTATCTTCTGATTTGTCCTGGTCCTTCCTTAGATATAACTTTTTCTTTTTCTTGATTTTCTTTCTTGTTTTCTTGTTCTTGTTCTTGTTCCTCTCTATTGTTGTTGTTAATGTTGTCATCGTCGTTGCTGCTTTTGTTTTTGTTGCGGTGGTGGTGGTGGTACTGTTGTGATTTTACTACTACTACTACTACTACTACTACTGCTACCATAGTTTCATCTTGTCATTTCAGTTTGCTTATCATTCCTCATTCTTATCCATAAACACTCGTACTGTACATCTAACATTTTCTTAATCCTTTCACTGCGATATACAGGAATTCTTGGCACTAAAAGCAATGTATGGAACCTTTATAAGCACCTGCAAGATGGAAGAGTTAAGAATAAATAAATTTTGCAATTTCTAATCATTACAAGCAAAGATGTCTCAGACTGGTTAATAGTGAAGGAAAGGTGTGTCACTTAGCAGTGAGCTGGTTAACATTGCTATTTGTACTCGTCAACCTGCAGCTACTAAGGATAATTCGTGCGTCCACTCTTCTCTCTATTATTTTATTTATTTATTTATTATTATTTTTTATTTTATTTTATTTTATTTTATTTTTATTTTTGTATTTATTTTTTTATTCATTTATTTATCTTTTTTTTTTTTTTTTTTTTTTTTGCCTACTCGTTTCTGAATACACCTTCCTAATCAGCGCCCATTAATGAATGGTGTAACTATGAACAGAGAGGCGGGCGAAAGTTGTGGTTCTCATCATACACGAGGTAAGATGTCTTGGCTTTTAACGTCGAGTCACCAACACCAATTAAAAAATTACATAACTTTATGGATAGAAATTATACTTATACAAAGTGTCTAAGAACATTATGTTTAGTCATATAGACATCTCCTTCAGCAATCATCCAGCCCTCCAGTCCAGTGCAGGGTGGTCCACGGAAATATGGTAATCAAAAATCCCGTTTCCTCCCATGATACTGACGCAGATGTAACAGAAGACAACAGGATAAACACGAAAAAATAATGTAACGAAAAATACCGTTTTCCCTCATGATACTGACGCAGAAGTAACAGAAAACAACAGGATGATCAACGGAAAATATAGTAATCAAAAATACCGTTTTCTCTCATGATGCCGACGCAGGTGTAACAGAAAACACAGAGATGATCAACGGAAATATAGTAATGAAAATACCGTTTCCCCTCATGAGACTGACGCAGATGTAACATAAAGCAACAGGAAGCATGGGGATGGTCACTGTTTTTTTTTTTTTTTTCTCTCACGGGTCTTTCATTATCAGTATTTTATGTGCAACAGCGTGACTGAAAAAAAAAAAAACTGATCTGCATCATTGCGAAACACGTTCACTCATTCATTCATTCGGAAGAGCAGGAAGTATTTAGAAATCTTAATGTCTCTTGTAACGTTATTTTGCGACGAGTCACCGAGAAAAGTAGAAACTCAGTGAGGTGGCGATGTGTGGCCTCCTCGTTGTGGCGCCTTTTGTCAGTCAGTCAGTCGGTCAGTCAGGCAGTTAGTCAGTCAGTCACTCAGTCAATCAGTTAATCAGTAAGTCAGTTAAGCAGTCAGTCAATCAATCAATCAGTCAGTCAGTCAGCCAGCCAGCTTTATTTTATTTATTAATTTAATTTTCATTTATATTTTGTCATTTATTTATCTGTCTGTTTATCCATCTATCTATCTATCTATCTATCTATCTAACTATCTATCTATCTGTCTATCTATCTATCTATCTATCAATCTGCCTATTTACTCGTAGTTATTTAGCGTGTCATTTATTTATTTTTATTTATTTTTATCAGGGAAACAGGCCAAGAGCAAACAAAATAAAAAAAAAATAAATAAAATGCGACTCCCGAAAAGAAGGAGGAGCAAAATAATCAACCAATTTAGTCTGTCTGTCCGTCTGTCTGTCTGTCTGTCTGTCTGTCTGTCTGTCTGTCTGTCTGCCTGTCACTCAGTCAATGAATCCGTGACGTAAACAAGCACGGAGGTGGCAGAAAGATTATGATTAAATTAGACAGCAGACGACCAAGGGGAAAGATAAGCGGTGATAGTGATTTATTCTTATGCACACTTTACTATTTTTTTACGAGATAGAATAATAAAAAAAAAATATAAAAAAAAGTAATTAGGTTATTTATCTGCAGAAGTTTTAATTAATATCCTACGTGCATTTCTTTTTTTTTTTCTACTGATGTGAGAAAAAATATATGGGAAGAGGACCATGCTGAAAAGAAAGTAATGGGAATGGAAGTAAATGGGAAAAGAAAGAGACGAAGATCGAAAAAAAAAAAAAAGAGGTGGGTGGACTGCGTGAAGGAGGATGTAAGACAGAAAGGGATAGAAGAAGCAGAGGCGTACAGTAAAACCACATGGAGAAGGCTCATTGGAAATAATGACCCCGAATAAGAACGAGACACAAGCTGAGGAGAAGGAGGAAAAAAAAAAAAAAAGAAAGAAGAATTTAAGGAAGAATCTGGCCAAGGACAACAAAAATAATAACAAAAAATAGTAGATAAATAGAATAAACACTAAGGATACCAGAGCATAGAGGAGACAGTGAAGGGAGGTCCAAAAAATCACCTGGAAAAGAGTCTTGAAGTCCCCCTCTTGAAAGAATGTGTCATGTCGTGAAGATGTCATTAATTTCAATACGATATTCAACATGTTTGCGTGTTGCTTGTTAAGGAAGAGGTACTGTACGGAATGTTACTGATGTTTATGTTCTTCCTGGTGTACAGTGTGGTCATTAATCATCAAGAAACGCACCGACAAGAGGTGTATATGTTATTGATATGCTTATGTTGATCTCTCCCTATAATTCGTCTCGTTTTTGTGTTCATATACCTTGCAATAATAATGTACGTCCAGTTAAGCGTGATAAATAACAGCAGCATTTTTTTTTTATTAGTGAGAGGTAATTATTTAACAGCTTGATATGTTTTACCAATGTTTCTGTGTTTCTAGTCTATGTTGATTATTATTATTATTATTTGTCATGTTTTTTTTTCCCATTATATTACTATGCGTACACTTGAGTATATCATAATAACAATACCAGATTTAGATTAGAATAATATAACTATTCAGAAACTCCGTATGTCTCACCTATTATTATAATCAATACAATTATTTACCACAGTTTAATTTCCTAATAACAAATTAGTCTCAATTTTGGAAATGTTTTCAAGTTAAATTTCCTTTATTTTCTTATAAGAGCGGCAGTCTTAGCGGGGTTCCTTTTTCTCCCTTTGTTCCCTTCCCTGACCTCTCCCACGTGTAAATGAGTAAATAGATAAACTAAATTTGGCATATAATAAATACCATTATAATAACAGTACTAAATTCCTGTGTCGAGTATAAAAACCCGGTAGTCTGCAAGTTGTAGTGACGCTCCGGAAGATTTACAACTACCTTAAATAGTAATATAATTCTTTATAAATATATAATAAGGTGCTTATAACTGCTTTAAATAATATCAGAGTGCTTATAACTGTCGTAATTCATTTCAAAGTGTTTATAACTACCCTCAATTATTATATCAGTCTTTACAATTGCCTTGAATTATTATATCAGAGTGCTTATTACAACTGCCTTAATTAAACAAACATACCAAACTGCACCACAAGCACCGTTCACCCTGAGGATCCTTACAAAATGTTCTCAGTCTACACTCATCCCTGCACGTCCTTGGGCTACCTTGGCCAGGGCGTGCCCGGCAGACACGCCTTTCACTATCGTTAAACAATTTCGACGAGCGGGCATGACTTGCACTCGGGGCGTCGTGATCAACAAGCCCATAGTAATAAAGATACAAGCGCGAGGCTGAGTCAGTGGAGCGTGATCATAACTATATAGAATTAATTTATATGATTTATCCTGCCTTGCTTTATTACGTACTGGTCTCCCGCACACACAATTTTTATTTCCTCCTCTCTTATTCATTGACTTGTTTTCTTTATTCGTAAGCATGGTTGACTGAAAGCTACAAAAAGCGTATGGTGTTCATTTCTTGCTCTCTTAATCGTTTATTTTTCCTACAGTAAAATCCCTCTTATCCGGCATCAACGGGACCGCCGACATGCCGGATACTTGAATAGAAGTGAAATTATGTCCACAATCACCACCCTACACTCACGCATCTTACCATAACAAAGATCAGCTGATCTTAATCAGCAGCTGATCTGATCAGCTGCTTAAGTGTAAGCACAACACGCTTCCTCTTTTCTACAACTTTAGGCATGATGAAGGTGTCAGGCAATAAACAGTGCACACGCGGGACTGAGTCACTGAGTAAACACAGTGCTGTGGGCTGCGGATGGCGCGAAGCAGTGCGCTCTGGTGGCGAGGGGACAAAGTATGCCTCGCGCAGGAATTTTAATCGATTTTATGAGTACACATTGATTTTTTATTGATTTTAAGGCTCGGGGAAAAATGTGCCGGATACTTGAAGCTGCCGGATACTCGAATGCCGGATAAGAGGGATTTTACTGTACTATTAAACAGGGCTGCCTAAAGACTACAGGAACTGTATAGCCGCCACTCACCAAGAATTTAGTCCTTTTGAGTGCTGTAGTCATGCTTAGTTAACATTCAGTCTCTGGAGAAATATTTGCATGGGTAGAGAGAGAGAGAGAGAGAGAGAGAGAGAGAGAGAGAGAGAGAGAGAGAGAGAGAGAGAGAGAGAGAGAATATGGGAAGTCAAGTTTTGTCTTCCCTATGCTACATAACTATTTAAGAGACTGTTATGAATAAAATAAGTGTCTAAATTTCTAAAACATTGCAAGTGATTCAGAAAAAAAAAATAGATTATCAGTAGGAATGTTAATAAGTACAAGACAATTAGGTTTCAACGGCGTCTGAACACTCCCATCTTTAAAATAATCAGATCTTTGTACTCGTCGAAATGTTGAACAATTACAAATCATGCAAAAAATTGTACACCAGTTTACTGATACAATATTTAGTTCAACAGATACCCCCCTTATAGAGCAACGTGTTTTCTGGTACTCCCGGCGTCCGTTCCTCCCTCCCGTGCAGTCCTACGTACGGTGAAGGATGTGGCGTGGAGGTGAGCAGCGGAGGAAAGGAATCGGACTAAAGGAGGCAGTGGAGGAGGGGGAGGAAATTCCGTTATAGAGAAGGAAGAAAAAAAAAAAGAAAGAAAGTTGACTGTAGGAATGTTAATGGAGGACGTTCTAGAGAGAGAGAGAGAGAGAGAGAGAGAGAGAGAGAGAGAGAGAACCCTTATCCTATCTTACCCCTGTTACTCCCCTCCCCACACACACATTAGTTCATTCTTACCTATTCCCCAACTTAACCACCCCCACCTTTATCCCTGACCGCTTTCTTCTCCCCCACCCATTCCCCCCCTGCACCAACTCCTCCCCCCACGCACCAACTTCCCCCATTCCCCCCCCTTCCCCATTATCCCTATTCAGACCTTCTCCTTCACCTCTTTCACCTCCTTTCTGTTCTCTCACCTTCTTCCTTCATGACCAGCTGCCCTACATTCTGCCTCTTTATCTCCTCCTCCTCCTCCTCCTCCTCTTTGAAGTACCTCGTCCGGTAGAGATGATTACGTATGC
>NC_087153.1:36273021-36275521 GCF_035594125.1 Scylla paramamosain | reverse complement strand
AGAATGGAAGCAGGGTCCTTGTGGGCTGGCGCTGTTCCTGTCACCAAACACGTCTCAGTATGTATTCACACCTCAAACTATAAAACCATATTTTGAAACGCTCTTGTGCCGCATCTCCACATTCGAAAGATTCTAGTTGAAGTTACACGGGTTTTACGGGTGTCTTTTTATTGCTCTAGTGGCAGATTAACAAGATTTATACATTATTAACAGAAGAATCACCTCTGTGTGGCGTTTGAAAATAGTCGTGGCGAGAAAGCAAAGCGTTTCAGAATACGGGCTTGTGCCACATTCCTTATTTTAACCGCCATGTTACACTAAGTATGTATTCACACCTATATATACTATATCCCTTGCTTCATACGCCGCGTCACACACCAGGCCGTTTCACACAGCCTCTGGTCTCTGGTCAGGGCCACGCATCACACCATGAACCGGTTATTCACATTGTCTGCATTCCAATCATCCGTTGCCCTAAAGCTGCGATCTAATTGATGGAAAGAAGAAAGTCGGAGGATTTTTTTTTTATTGAGGAAGATCATTAAGTTTCTGGGCACACAAGCACGGTGCAATGACTTGGCGCTACATGCGATGAATCTCACTTTGTTTATCACGATCTCTGGGTTCTATAAGCTGAATATAAAGGGAATCAATTTAGGATTCAATATAAAGAAGCACATGTAAAATTGTCAACGATTCATACCAGTGTCTTCGGTCTTGTATCCTTTTTTTTTTTTTTCAGCGGTAACGTTTGGAATTCTCTGGTCACTTAAGTCTTTCCTATCTTCGCATGGGTTAAGCTATCACAAGAGAGGGGAGTATTAACACACCTCTGAATTAAATTTGATAATATGAATGAGATCCTTTTAGTAACTTTTCATCTTTTTTTTATCTGTTTTGTTTTATTGATGTCTTTATTTATCTTTATGTTTTTTTTTTGTGGGGGGGTGGGAGAGGGGAGAGCAGGCAGAGACAATTTGGCGTTTTTTTTTTTACTGTTCTCGCTCTATATATTTATTTATTTATTTTATTATTAGCATTATTTTCGTAGCACTTGTTTTGCCTTGTTTACACGTAGAACACACACACACACACACACACACACACACACACACACACACACACTTCAATAACTTAGTCTCCCTCATCATGTTGCATTGGAGATCACGTCGTCGCGTCTTGCCCAGTCGTGAGGCAACAGCAGCACCAAAGTAACGCCTTCTATTACTTCCCTCATACGGAAAAACTAATTAACGTGACTAGGAAAAATGTACCTTGACAAATACCAACATTCCAGTCGTGCAGGAGGGAGGAAGAAACGCCACACCACCTTTGTACCGAGATTACCATATTTTGAAACACTTCCGCTACACCTTCACTACATTCAAAAGGCTTTAGTTGAAGTTACCTTGGTTTTTGAGGGCGTTTTTACGGTTCTAGGGACAGATTACCAGGATTTCTACATTATTAACCGGAGAAACACTATTAAGAGAGAGAGAGAGAGAGAGAGAGAGAGAGAGAGAGAGAGAGAGAGAGAGAGAGAGAGAGAGAGAGAGAGAGAACAAAACGTTTCTAAATACGAGCCAGAGGAAGGCACAATACACCACGTACTAGAGAGAAAAAAAGTCTAAGGAAGTTGCTGAGATCACTGCGGAACGAAAGAAGATGACATGACTATGCTGTGACCGGGAAGTGAATGTATAAAAAAAAAGTCATTACATTCAGTGCCGCCAGTGTGGGAGACAAAGGAATTAGACAAAGGAACAGGATTAAACTCCAGGACGCCAAATGATTGGAAAAGTTTAGGAAGTTAGTTAAGCTGGTTAATGAGTTAGTTGGCTAGTTAGTTGATTAGTTGAATTAGTTTGTTAGTTATTAGTCAGTCAGTCAGTTCAGTGAGCCAGTTGATCAGTCAGTCAATCATTAACTTAGGTCTTGGTTAATTAGTCAATTAGTGAGTCTGTCAGTCAGTCGGACACACACACACACACACACACACACACACACACACACACACACACACACACACACACACACACGTATACGCACACACATACACGAGACTGCTTGCATGTGACAAAAATGCTTGATATACGTGTAAAAGAAGAAATAATAAGCAAGAAAATATATAAAAAATATTACTAGGAGAAGGAGAACTAGGAAGAGGAAGAGGAACGGAATAAGAAAAGCGAGATATAAAAAGAATCGAAACTGAAAAGAGGGAAAAGAAAGAGAACAAGGAGAACAAGGCACAAGAGGTTGAGAAAAAGAAATAAGAATAAAGAAAATTAAATAGAATGAACTAAAAAAAGAAAGAAAAGAAAGAGAATAAGAAGAAAGAACATGAAGACCAAGAAAAAGAAAATTATCATGATTAGGAAGATGACGAGGAAGAGAAGGAGAAGGAAGAACAAAATGCATCCCAAAACCAGGAAGAGGAAAAGATAAAAAAAAAAAAAAAAAAACGTAGAAGGAAGAAGAAAAGATGAGGAAGAACAAA
>NC_087153.1:36253021-36268021 GCF_035594125.1 Scylla paramamosain | reverse complement strand
ACTTTTACGGCTTGCTTTCCAATAAATGTATACCGTTTGTTATTGTTGTTATCATCATTGTTATCATCATGCACACACACACACACACACACACACACACACACACACACACACACATCTTCTTGCTCTTGCTCTTGTTCTCTTGTTCTTGTTCTTGCTTTTGTTCTTGTTCTTCTTTTTGTCCTTGTTATCCTTCTTCTTCTTCTTCTTCTTCTTCTTCTTCTTCTTCTTCTTCTTCTTCTTCTTCTTCTTCTTCTTCTTCTTCTTCTTCTTCTTCTTCTTTTACTACTACTACTACTTTTACTACTACTACTACTACTACTACTACTACTTTCCATCATCACCACCACCACCATCACAATACAAACAAAATATCACACACACACACACACACACACACACACACACACACACACACACACACACACACACACACACACACACACACTGGTGGTGATAAAAAGTCAGCGAGGCACCACATCACCACCAAACACCACCACACATCACCACCACACATCACCACCGCACATGCACCACCGCACCTGAGGCATTCCTTCTTTACCTGACTGTGGCCCTCCCCATCCACACCCCTTCCTGTCTCTGTCCCTTGCCTTGATGCAGTGAGGGGCAGTAAGGCTGAGTAAAGGGCGCTGTTCTCTCAGAGTGTACGAGTATGTACTTGGCGAGAGAAATGACCCTTCTTTCCTCTTCTCTCCCTCTCCCTGGTCTTCCCTTCCTTTCCTCTCCTTTCCCTCTTCCTTCGTTCATGTAATCTTCCTTTTCTCCTTTCATTTCCTTTCTTTTTTTCTTTTCCACTTCCTTTGTTTCTGTAGCCTTCCTTTTTCCCTTTCCTTTCCGTTCTTTTTCTCTCTTCTCCCTCTTCCTTCGTTCTTGCAGTCTACCTTCTAACATTTTCTTTCCGTTGTTTTCTTCTCCTTTCCCTCTTCCTTCGTTTCTGTAACCTTCCTTTTCCTCTTCCCTTCTCTTCGCTTCCCTTCCTTTCCCTTATCTTCCCTTTCCTTCTCTCTCTTTCTTCGTCTTCCTTTCCCTTCCCTTTCATTCTCTTCTCTTCTCTTCTCTTCTCTTCCCTCCCCTACCCGTCTCTTCCCTTCTCTTTCCTTTCATTCTCTTTCCTTCCTTTTTCTTCTCTTCTCCCTTCCCTTCTATTTTATTCTCTTATTTTCCAGTTCTACATTTCACCTACCTTCGTCTTATTTTCTCTCCCTTCTCTTGTCTCCCTTTTCATTTTCCTTCCTTCAGTTCAGATTTTTATTCTTTCCTCTTTCTCTCTCTCTCTTCTTTCCTCCCCCTCCCTTCTTTTCGTAATACCACACTTCCCCTCTCATCTCCGTTCTTTCCTGTCCCTCTCCTTTCCTTCTCAATCATCACTTTCCTTATCAAATCATTCTTCTCCCTTCCCCTTTCCTTCCTTTCCTTTCTTTTAACATTTCCATATATTTGTTACCTGCATTCCTCCCTCTCCCTTCACCTTTCTTCTTCTTTTCTTCTTTCCCTTCCCGATCTTTCCTCTCCCTCGCTTTCCATCCAGTCAACTCTCGTCCTCTCTCTCTCTCTTCCCTCCCTCTACGTTTTCAGTTCCATACCTCCCCTTCACTCCTGCCTCTCCCTCGTTGTACCCTGTTACCCCTCACCCGTCCCCTTTGGAGTAAAGAAACAAGATGCACTCAACTCAGAAATATTTATCAACATATCCTCTTCTCGGCCCCAAGGATATAGCGTGAGAGTTGGTGGGTTGGAAGGGGGGGGGGGTGAAAAGAATGCTATCCTAATGAGGACCTGTTTTATTGATCAAGTTTCCTTATTATTACTGGGAAGTTGAGTTGACTTGTTGTTTTCTTATCATTATTGTTATTACATGGTGTTGTTCTCCTCTTTATCCCCCGTGTCCTTGCCTCTTTCCTGTTAGTTGACTGGAGGAGAGAGAGAGAGAGAGAGAGAGAGAGAGAGAGAGAGAGAGAGAGAGAGAGAGAGAGAGAGAGAGAGAGAGAGAGAGAGAGAGAGAGAATTGTATGAGAGAAAAAAAAATAAATAAATGAATGGATAAATCTTAGTACGATGTTTAAGTGGAAGAGAGAAAAGGGGAATGTTTACGTATGTGGAAAAGATGCTGGAGTGGAGAGATACTTGTGTGGGAAGGGAGGAGGGAACTCAGTATGAAAGGGTGTTTGTATGGAAGCGAAGAGATGAATGTATGAAAGGGAAAGAGATGCTTGAGACGTGATACTATAGAGATACATGTGCAGAGATAGAGGAGTACTCGTGTACAGAGAAATACTTGTGTATGAGAGAAGGAGAAATGTTTGTATAGATAGATGCTTGTATGAAGGAAATAGAAAAATGCCTGTAGGAAAGAGAAAGGAAAGAAAAGAGATGAGTGACCGGAAAGATGCTAGGATAAGGAGATGTGTTATAATTGTTACTACCAAAGTACTACTTGTCATTCACTGCTTCATGTATTGGTTTATGTATTAGTTCATACTAGTTGATTTCGGAAGCTTCTCTCTGTATGGAGCCAGTTCAGCTCCAGCCGGCAAGCGGGTAGCCGCTCCTTAATACATTGTTACCCCTGGAGTCCATCTCTTACTACGTCTCAATCCTGCAGTTATTACATTGGCGACGAGGATGGGATTTATTGGCAAAGTAGAAGAATTTAACCAGGATGCCGAGGTGTGGACTCAATATGTGGAGCGGCTGGAGCATTTTTTTGAAGCCAACGACATTATTGAAGAGAAAAAAAAGAAATCTACTTTATTGGCTGTTTGTGGAGCAAGAACCTACGAAGTGATAAGGTCACTCTGCCTACCAGAGAAGCCAGCCGACAAGTCGTACAGTGACCTCAAAGTGCTGTTGGAGAATCACATGTGCCCGAAACCGTCAGTAATCATGAAGCGCTTCAAATTCAACTCACGATTCAAGCAACCAACTGAATCTGTGTCTTCTTACATTACTGACCTTCGGAAATTAGCGGAGCACTGTGCGTACGGAAACCAACTACCTGACATGTTACGAGATCGTCTGGTGTGTGGAATTGACGACCGAAAAATACAAGCAAGGTTGTTGGCAGATGGGAATTTGGACTTCAAGAAGGCAGAGGCAACTGCTCTGGCTATGGAGGCTGCGGCAAAAGACACTGAAGACCTACAACAGGCTGGGGAGTACCGCAGCAGTCAAGTGAACAAGATTCAGGAGAGGCGCGGGGAAGGAAGAAAAATTCAAGAGACACCGTGGGTGCGAACGAATCCTCGACCACAGTGCTACAGGTGTGGGGGTCCGCATGTGGCTCCTAGCTGTCATTTTGCACGTGCTACCTGTTTTAAATGTAAGAAAGTGGGACACTTGGCAAGGATGTGTCGAAATAAAGCAGACATGGAAAGGAAAATGCACAAGATTGAGGGTGAAGAGGAGGTCGGTGAGACAACTGGGGAAGAATACACCTTGTATACAGTGCGGGGGGCTCGTGAACCACCTGTGATTGTTCACCCAGAAGTTAACAAGGTGGCTATTCCCATGGAAGTGGATACTGGTGCTGCGGTGTCCATTATAAGTCAGAAAGTGTATGAAGAAAGCTGGAAGGATACGTGCAAGCCGGTGCTCGAGTATTCCGACGTAGTGTTACGCACCTACAGTGGAGACTTATTGAAAGTGATGGGGGAAGTGAATGTGGAGGTTAATTATAACAACCAGTCGAAAGTTCTGCCGTTGGTGGTAGTGGATGGAGACGGCCCGAGTTTGATGGGGAGAAACTGGTTGAAACAAATTAAGCTAGACTGGGCTGCAGTTTATAGTTGTCGGTCAGAGTGTGATAAGGTCATTCGCAGTTTTAGTAATGTTTTCAAAGAGGAGTTGGGTCTCATCAGAAACACAAAGGCGACCCTACATGTGGATAAGGAGGCACAACCCAAGTTTTTCAAAGCTCGCCCGTTGCCCTACGCCTTGAAAGACAAAGTGGAGCACGAGTTGGAACGGCTAGTTAACGATGGAGTAATTGAACCTGTGCAGTTCTCAGAGTGGGCGGCGCCAATAGTCCCGATAGTTAAGGGAGACAAATCCATACGTATTTGTGGGGACTACAAGATGACTGTGAACCGCGTGTCTAGAGTGGACAGTTACCCGATACCGAAGGTTGAGGATTTATTAGCAAATTTGTCAGGAGGGAAGACTTTTTCAAAATTAGACCTGTCACATGCTTATTCACAACTACCACTGGAAGAGGAATCAAAAAAATATGTAACGATAAATACACATAAGGGGTTATTCGTATATAATCGCTTACCATACGGAGTCTCCTCGGCGCCAGGAATATTCCAGAGAGTTATGGAGAACTTACTGCAAGGTATCCCTCACGTGGTGGTGTACTTGGATGATGTATTAGTGACAGGGAAGACGGAAAGGGAACATCTGAGTAACCTGACAGAAGTTTTGAGGCGTATGGATGACGCGGGGGTGAAACTGAAGTTAAAGAAGTGTGTGTTTCAGGCACCAGAAGTAACATATTTAGGACATAAAATTAATGCGGAAGGGCTGCACCCGTCCGAGGACAAGGTTCAAGCTGTTATAAAGGCACCCACACCAAGCAACATCACTGAACTAAAGGCGTATTTGGGGCTTGTTAATTATTATGGCAGATACATTCCTAATCTCTCCACAGTATTTGCTCCCTTGTACAGATTACTGCAACGGGACGTGGAATGGCAATGGGGACCAGAACAGCAGCGTGCCCTTGCCACATCGAAACAACTGTTGGCGAGCTCCAAGGTGTTGGTGCATTATGACAGCAGCAAGCCCCTCCTGCTCACCTGTGACGCGTCACCATACGGATTGGGAGCAGTCCTTGCACACCGTTTGGAGTCTGGAGAGGAGAAACCGATTGCTTTCGCATCCCGATCCCTGAGCATAGCTGAACGCAAGTATGCTCAGGTAGAGAAAGAAGGTTTGGCAATAATATTTGGTGTTAAGAAATTTCATAATTACTTGTATGGCCGCCATTTTGAGATCATTTCAGACCATCAGCCACTTAAAAGTCTGTTTAATGAAACTCGCCCAGTGCCTGTGATGGCATCAAGTCGTATCCAACGCTGGGCGCTAACACTATCGGCGTATGAATACACTATCACCCACAAACCAGGGAAAAATATAGTACATGCTGATGGGTTGAGTCGCCTTCCTCTCCCTGAATTCCCCAAGGTGACTCCAGTCCCCGGTGATGTGGTATGCGTGTTGGAGAGACTAGACCAGACACCCGTCACGTCGAGAGAGTTAAGGCAATGGACGGATAAGGACTCAACACTCTCGAAGGTAAGAGATCACATTCTGTACGGTTGGCCTGGACATATAGCAGAGGAAACACTTCAGCCTTTTTTTAGAAGGAGGCACGAATTAAGTGTCCAAGATGGAATAATTTTGTGGGGATCAAGAGTGGTGGTGCCTCAGATAGCTAGAAAAAATGTGTTGGCTGAGCTACATGCAACGCATCCAGGAGTCTCGCGCATGAAAGGTATTGCGCGTAGTCATGTGTGGTGGCCCAATATAGATAAAGATGTTGAGTCAACAGTACAACTATGTTCACAGTGCCAACAAGTGAGAAATCTTCCCCAGACGCTCCTTTGCAGCCATGGGAGTGGCCACTAAAACCCTGGTCCAGGTTACATTTGGATTACGCTGGGCCGTTTATGGGTAAGATGTTCCTCGTCATCATAGATGCCCATTCCAAATGGATGGATGTTCACGCTACACAGTCAGCCACTTCATCTATAACTATTGAAAAGTTGCAAGTTACATTCGGGTCACAAGGACTACCTGACACGGTGGTAACAGATAATGGTACCAATTTTTGTAGCGAAGAGTTTGAAGCTTTCTTAAAACAAAATGGTATCATTCACATAAAGACATCTCCCTACCATCCAGCATCCAATGGGTTGGCGGAAAAGGCAGTTCAAATTTTTAAAAATTCTCTTAAAAGATTAACAGGAGGCTCATTGGAATCCAGAATTAGCAAGTTTCTGTTACGGTATCGAGTAACACCTCAGACTACCACAGGAGTTTCCCCTGCTGAGCTTTTAGTGGGAAGAAAATTAAAAACTTGTTTAGACTTACTGCATCCAGATGTCCAGGATAGAGTTATGAAGAAGCAAGAAATGCAAAAGTACTACCATGATCAGAAAGCGCGGCATAGGGAATTTAAAGTGGGAGAATTAGTTTATGTAGTAAACTTTTCTCCAAGGAAAAAATGGCTATCAGGCGTAATTGTCCAAAAATCCGGTCCTGTTTCTTTCAAGGTGCAGTTGCTAGATGGGAGGACTGTACGACGTCATCTCGACTATGTGAGGAGAAGAGTAAGCATAGAGGGCGAGACGGTTAACGCAGATGATGCCATACCACCTCCCATGGACCTCACAAATGGAGCAGGAATTCAGAAACATGGTTCGGCACCGGCAGGCAGCGTGTCGCCCCTAAAGGCAGGAGTTTCGAAGCAGTCCGGAGCACACAACAGCAACGCGCCGGATCAAATTCAAGAACGAGAGTTAACCTCAAGTCAAGAGTTCGAACCTGGATTGCCGCCACAACAGCAGCCGTTGGAGAGGGAAACACTGCGCCGTTCTGAGAGACTGCGCCAGAAGCCAGATCGTTTGCAGATAGCTTGGAAATAAAATGTTAGGTCTCTTGCTTCACTTGTGTTAACTATTTTAATTGTTGGAGTTTTGTATTACTTTTGCTAGTTTTAGTTACTATGTTTATTTTGTTTTTTGTCTCGTGTTTGCGGGTTTTAGCGTTTCTTATAACTTGTATCGAATATTTTTTTTTCTAGTCTTTCTAATTGATAAGTTTTAGTATCTTCTGTATCTTTTTTAACATTTTGGTTGTAAACTTGATTTTATGGTTTCTAACCTGAGTTTTTTTTTTTTTAAAAAAAGGGAGGAGTGTTATAATTGTTACTACCAAAGTACTACTTGTCATTCACTGCTTCATGTATTGGTTTATGTATTAGTTCATACTAGTTGATTTCGGAAGCTTCTCTCTGTATGGAGCCAGTTCAGCTCCAGCCGGCAAGCGGGTAGCCGCTCCTTAATACATTGTTACCCCTGGAGTCCATCTCTTACTACGTCTCAATCCTGCAGTTATTACAAGATGCTTGTTACGAGAGAGAGAGAGAGAGAGAGAGAGAGAGAGAGAGAGAGAGAGAGAGAGAGAGAGATGTTCACGAGAGAATGATTATAATGTTCTTCTCTTTTTCTATCTAAACGTAAAGAAAAATGGTGATGAAAATGTTTACCTAGATGAATGTTTGTAATGTTCCACTTGTTGTTTTTTTGTGTTTTTGTTTTTTACTTTCTTTTCTTTTTCTTTTTTTCCGTCATAAAAGTAAAGACGGGGAATGTTGAGAATGTTTGTGTCCAGATCCCGTTTTCTTTTTTTATGAACCCTCAGCTACATACACTGCTCTGCTCCATCATCAAAACACCCACTGTGGAAATAACCTCTCATATACATAGGCCTTGCATTCCTCTTCCCTCACTCATTTCCCTTCTCCTTGCGTCAATTCTTCCTCCTCCTTCTCTTCTCATTCTTCTCTTCTCTTCTCTTCCCTCTATTTTATCCATTTCCTCATCACATACCTTTTCAATTTTTTTTCAGTTTTTTACTCCTCCTCCTCCTCCTCCTCCTCCTCCTCCTCCTCCTCCTCCTCCTCCTCTTATTCCACTTTTACCCTTTGCCTCAGTGATACCTTTTATCATCCCTACGCAGGCCTCTCTCTCTCTCTCTCTCTCTCTCTCTCTCTCTCTCTCTCTCTCTCTCTCTCTCTCTGCCTTTTTTTTTATGCTAGTGTTAGTGTTAATGTTAGTAGTAGTAGTAGTAGTAGTAGTAGTAGTGGTTGTTGTTTTTTTGTTGTTATTCTTGTTGCCGTTGTTATTAATGATGATGATGATGGTAGTGATGATGATGATGATGAGGAGGAGGAGGAGGAGGATGCTGTGAGGTTGTTGATGGTTGTAATTGTGGTGATAGTAATAATGATGGTGGTGGTGGTCGTGATGGTGGTGATGGCGATGGTGGTGGTGGCGATGGTGGTGATGGTGATAGTGGTGACATGACTGAGCAGTAATATAATCCAGATTTTTTTTTTTTTTTTTTTTTTTTTGGTCATTGTTGTCGTGGTATCTTTATTTTCTTTTTTTTCTATTTTTCTTTTTTTTTTTTAGTCTTCTTGTTTCCTTGTCGTCCTCGCTGCCTTTACGAGTGTTTTCAGCGTCCCTCGGAGTGTTGCAATGGCTGGCGGGGCCGCCCTGAGGGAGGCGCCGCAGGGGAGTACCTTGGGCACCCAGCCAACATAAACTTATGAAATTAATGTTCATTTGTTTACCAATTGAACTCATTCGTCTTTTTTTTATTTTTTTTTATGTATGTGTAAATACTCTCTTGTTTGTACATTCACTGGTTTACAGATTTTTTTTTCTCTCTCTTTCATTTACCTGTTTACTTTCTTCTGTATCACTCATTATTTCATTTACTTTTATTCATTACTACATAACAATTATTTTCAGATGTATTGTTTTTTTTTTTATTTATTTATTTTATTTATTTATTTTTTATTTTCATTTTTTTTTTTACTTTGCTATCACTCAGGCCACTACACACCGTCAGTTTACAGATAGCACACAATGACGCAGGCTGTTCCTTACAACAATTATCTAATATTCCTTTCATTTACGTTTCTAGTTTATCTACATCATTCATTCATTTTATTAATTTCTAAATATCATACTTTTACTTTAATGGTTGAGGATGATAAGTGGAAATAGATAGGTATTTTTAATGACACAGAGACTGCCACGTGTAGGCCTGATGGCTTCCTGCAGCTTTCCATACTCTTACTGTTTCTCATGTTTCCTTATACTTGTCTTCGTTCACGCGCAGGTCATAGAACCGTATTCAGAAGTGCTTCGTTCTCTCCCCACGACTATTTTCAAAGGCCGCAGAGATAACTAGCCGCGTTCTTAAGAGTGTTTACCCCCGTTAATAATGTGGAAATTTTTTTAATGTCACTAGAACCGTAAAAACACCTTTAAAAACCCGTGTACCTTCAACTAAAACATATTGAAAGTAGTGTAGGTGAGACGCGGAGAGTTGGAGAATATGGTCCAGTATTGTAACGTAAGCTGACATCCAACACACACTGACGCAGGTTGATCCTTATAACAATTACTCAATATTCTCTTCCGCTACCGGGACAAAATTCACACGTACAGTCTTGAATGCTTTGCTACATTTCCGACGTGCTGTGGGATCCTTTAGTTTGCTACATTTCCTTTTCCGCAGCAGGTGTCCCCATTTGCCGCTTCCTCGCTCTGGGTGTGGCTTCCTACTTCACCCTTCACTGCTAGATGCCATTTCCATAATCCCCTGCTGCTTGGTAGACAGTTTCCCGTGCTGTGGTCTCTCAGATAGTTCCAGAAAGAGAGAAAAAAATAGACCAGTCTGTTATTGTTTTCCTGTGTCCATACAAACTTTTTTTTTTTCTTACGGTGTTTGAATGTTAACAAAGAATGACAACCAGCAATAAAAGGGTTGAAATGGAATGAGGTACTAAGCGAGGCATGTGTTTGTATATTGAAGTGAATGCATTGTTGTATTATTATTATTATTAAGCAAAGAATGTGGTATTTTGAATGCATCGATATGCATTCACTAAGGTTTTCTCATTAATAGACTATGTTTTTTTTCTTCTGTCTTTACCTTTCATATATTAATTACCTCCTTTCCATATTGATTTTTTTTTATCCTATTTTTTTTTTCTTTTTTTTTTTTTTTGTTTCTCCATTTATCGACCCTTCTCTTCGCTTTACTGAACGTCCATCTTCACTTCCTTACTTTCCCTCTTATATGTGTAATTCTTTTCTGTTTCATACCTTGTCTTTTTTTCATTTGATTTTATTTTGATTTCCTTTATTTATTTATTTATTTATTTACCATTATTATTATTATTATTATATATATATTTTTTTTTTACACATGCAGCATTTGTTTTTATTCTCTTTCCATCCCGTGACCAGCTACTTCATTGCTACTCCACCATTCACCGCCCTCTCCTCATCTTCTCCCCACTACCCAGCCTCGGAAGCCACACACTACCCACACACTGCTAAAATCTTAAGTCCTAACAAACTGTCTATCTTTCCTCTAAATCCTTCCTTCTCACCTTACCCCCACTTACTTCATTCTCAGGGAAAGAACAAACGGAAGCAGACACGTTGGCCTTTAAGAGATCATTTGTGATGATATTTTTTTCCTTCATGTATAATGGAGGAAGATACAAGGGAAATAACAATTACAGGGAGGAAAAAAGTCCGTTTATTATCTCTTCCAAAAAAGGAAAAGAAGGAATATTAAAAAGAAAGCCAATTTGGGTTTAGACGTGGCTTGAAACTCCCTTTTTTTTTCTGCCAATGACAACGAGACACTTATTATTTCTTATGAGTTATTCTAAACACTTTCACTGAGCATAATAACAGATACTAAAGGGTTGAGACTAATAGATAACGTCCCTTTGCTGTCAGTGGTATCTTTTCATGTTATACTTACAATACACTATTTTATTGAGCTTAAGGGGAGGCCACAGCTGTCAAAGGGAGGAGGAAGGAGTGAAAAATTGGAATAAGGGAGTAGGAGGAGGAGGAGGGGGAGGAGGAGGAGAAAGAGGAGGAGACGGAGGAGGAAGGAGATAAAACAGATAAAAGATAAGAAAAGAAGAAAGAGAAGTGGGAGGAGGAAGAGCAGGAAAAAGATAAAAGCAGAAAAAAAAGAGAAGAAGGAAAATGAGAAAGAGAAGAATTAACGTAAAAAGGAAAGTGAGTGACGGAAGAAAATGCAATATGTAAACTAGTAGGAAGACAGTAAATGTAAATATAAAGAGGTGAAGGATTGTAAAGACTTAAACAGAGGAATTATTTGAATATCTTATGTCTTTCAGTTCAGGTTACAGACACAGCACGGTCCCTCCTGTAACCTTTTATACATCATATTGTTGGTGCACCATAATGTATATCTTTTCCTTTATCCACTCAGTTAGTCATTCAGTCTCTAATCTTTGCGTCATATCTCTTCCTGGAGTCCTCATTATTTTAACTCTATTCGTCTAACCTTTAAATTAAGTATCTGCACTTTATTACAATTTTTCACCAAGATAGATTTTTTCCCCTCACCTCGCATAACACCAAGTATTGGCTACACATTCATCTTGTTGCTCCTCTCAGTACGTTTCATATATTACGCAGTTAAGAGCACGAGCATTGACCTGCCTACTTTTTCCCAGCCTATCTCTCATCACTTAGCCTATCAGTGCTGTGCTTCTCTGTTCCTCGATCCACTTTGCTTTGTGTTCAATAAGAGCGTCTCAGTCAGCGCTTTATCATATATCCCCTTCTTGAGGCGCCACAAGCCAGCAACAGGGAAAAAATTCTCTTGACAATCTCTTTATCACTGTTGTATGTAGTGCTTCTTAATAATGTGCTTTATTTGGCATACATATGTTTCTCTCTCTCTCTCTCTCTCTCTCTCTCTCTCTCTCTCTCTCTCTCTCTCTCTCTCTCTCTCTCTCTCTCTCTCTCTCTCTCTCTCTCTCTCTCTCTCTCTCTCTCTCTCTCTCTCTCTCTCTCTCTCTCTCTCTGTCTCATATATATATATATATATATATATATATATATATTATATATATATATATATATATATATATATATATATATATATATATATATATATATATATATATATATATATATATATATATATATATATATATATATATATTAGCAAACAACAATCAACACTACTACTACTACTACTACTACTACTACTACTACTACTACTACTACTACTACTACTACTGCTACTACTATTACTACTACTACTACTACAATAATAATAATAATAATAATAATAATAATAATAATAATAATAATAATAATAATAATAATGTTTACTGCTCATATATACACACAGTTATAAGTTACATCAGAGCAGCAACAGCAGCAACAATAAACATTTCTAGCCACAAGTATTCAACACACACACACACACACACACACACACACACACACACACACACACACACACACACACACACACACACACACACACCTGCCTGACCTTTATCAATATGTACGTATACTTATGCTCCTCGCGGTTCTCTGGGTGTCTCTCGAGTACATTCACTGCACCTTGTTTGTTTTCGGTGCATTTTATCCCACTCATCCAAATCTCAATAACAAAACATAATACCGTATGTTCCTTTTTCGGAGCATTGACTTCTTGGATAACTGCTTCTGTCAGTACTATTGTGTTTGAATAAAAATATACGAAGATAAAAAAAATAAAATAGTGATGTGCTGTATCCGGATGTTCCCTCTTTCCAACGGCGCTTATTAACACCGTCTTATTGTTCATGTGTTTGTGTGTATGCATGCCAGAGCCAGGATAAGCTGTAGCCCTGCACTGTCATACGTAACCTTAACGGCATACACGGACCTTGATATGAAAGAAAAAAAAATGTTACTTAAAAGTCACTAAGTGGTTACAACACTAAGTCAGTTTTCCTAACGGAGTGCAGTCCTGCCTTCAGCGCCGCCTCTACTGTGAGCTGCCGAGGTGTGTCTCTCAGTACGTGTAGATACGCTCCTCCATTCGCTGTTTTTCTCAAGATCAAATGTATTATCTTACTCATTATGTTGCGGTTTTTCTGCTGGTGTCAGGGGAGTGGCGCCAGACACGAGTCTTCTCCAGATATTCTTGTCCATTGCATCTTCATCTGGTGATCGCGTTCTTGTATCTCTCCCGTTCTTCGCAGGTGTGGCTCATTTAGATCAGCGGGTGTTCGTGAATCATAAATAACTCTTTTAAATATCTTTTTTTTCAATGGCAATATAATTAATTCTTTTTTTAATGCTTTGAGCTCTCAGGAATTAGTTTTAAATGTTATTTTGTTCATTAGGTGGGCTCGTACGGATGTTTCCTCCCGTCAGTGATTCAGAACTCCTGTTAACTCATTGCAAGAATCATGAAAACGCCCTTGAAAATTCCAATAACTTCCACAACATCCCATTAGAAGCAGTCGAGATAACACACCAGTAGATTTTGAGAATACGGTCATTATAACGATAACCTTGTAAAGAAAATCCAGCCACTTTTTAAGAAACTCAGAGATGATTGTTTCCTGCAGATTGTGAGAGGGAGAAAAAAACTGTTCACTTGATAATCTGGTCCCTATAACAGACTTCTGAACGGTGCACTGACTCTGCGTTAGGGAAGAGGCGATCATAAGGAAGAGAGGTGCGCAAGGAACGAGGACCCTCAGAACTCAACCACACTGAGGAGAGGGAACATTTGGGGCCCAGCAGCCAGCACAGACTTCCCAGAACACAATGGTACGGCAGGATGCGAAGAAAATAGTTGTGACATATATAAAACGTTTGGACATCCTATCTTTTGTTTTTAGAAGATTCTAATGAAAGCTATATTTAGAAGAGGAAATGAAAGTAGGGAGTAGTAAAGGAAAGGATGAAAAGGGGAGAGGAAGAACAGAAGGAGAAAGTAAAGTAAAGGAAGAAAAGAGATGTGGAGACAGAAAGAAAAAGAAAAAAGGAAAGAAAAGGAAGAAGAAGAGGGAAGTAGACAAGAAAAAAAGAAGATAAGGAAATGAAGGAAAAAAGGAAAGAAAAAATGAAAACAAGAGGAAAGAAGGAGAACAGAAGAAGAAAGAGGTTTTCGTGATTGCACATAGTGGAAGTTTAACAGGCTCTTGTGGATGACCTTTAAATAATAGCAGGCAAACAGATTCTATTGGAGGCTATAAAGATTTTCCAAGGGGGATTTTCGTGATTCTGGT
Source organism: Scylla paramamosain (assembly GCF_035594125.1). Lineage (NCBI taxonomy): Eukaryota > Metazoa > Arthropoda > Malacostraca > Decapoda > Portunidae > Scylla > Scylla paramamosain. The sequence continues at coordinate 36,254,124 of NC_087153.1, read as the reverse complement.
GATGATATAACAACAACTCTGTACCGTCAGTGGGAAAAGCACGCGTGAAAACCCAGCCACTCATCTCTGTGGCGTCTGGAAATGCTCGCACCCTCCTTTTTGTTCACGCGTGAGGAGGCTGGTTAAGTAATACGAAAAATGAATAAATAATAGTAATCATGACTGCCGGCTTCATTTCCGCTCACGTCTCTTGAAAATATAAAAAAAAAAAAAATTTGAATAAAAAAAAAGTCACAATTGGGCTGGCTAATCTCAGACTACATGAGAAAATACTATTAATAATAACAGGACTTAAAAATCATTCAGCATTTGATTTCTCACACGATATAGAGACTCGCAGGAACACCAAAGAGAGAGAGAGAGAGAGAGAGAGAGAGAGAGAGAGAGAGAGAGAGAGAGAGGATAAATTTGTAATTGCGTTACATCAGTTAGGACACGAAATTGCATCCCATGCCAACTACATCTTATACCTTATTTGATCACACCTTCATTAAATTGCATTACTGAATCTGCCATAATGTTTCACACCCTGCAAGGGCTCTCTCTCTCTCTCTCTCTCTCTCTCTCTCTCTCTCTCTCTCTCTCTCTCTCTCTCTCTCTCTCTCTCCTCGTCCTGGACTTACTAAAAGGCGAACGATGACCGAAAATCACACAAAATAAAAAAAAGAAAAGAAAAATGGAAAAAGTCCTTATCTATGTATACTTACAAAGAAAAAAGAAAGACAAAAAGAAAGAGGAAGAAATGATGTTTTCCTTAATCTGATAACAGGGGGAGGAATATAGAGCAGCGGGAACATTCAGCCTCATAACACATACACGCACTGTAACGGGGACACACACACACACACACACACACACACACACACTGATATCCTGCCCTAAGCATCAATACCCAGCCTCCTCTTATGAAAATAAATAAATAAATAAATAAATAAACTAGAGCACCGTGTTTTTTTTTTTCTTCTTTTTTTTTCAACACGTGCTTTGGAAATAACAACTGTTGCTTAACTTTGTAGTAAGAAGGTGAGATGTGTAGTGGAGGAGTAGTGGGATGGGGGGGAGACACTCCTCTATGAATTGTGGAAGAGGGAGGAGGAGGAGGG
>NC_087153.1:36240521-36248021 GCF_035594125.1 Scylla paramamosain | reverse complement strand
GTGTGCGTGCGTGTGTGTGTGTGTGTGTGTGTGTGTGTGTGTGTGTGTGTGTGTGTGTGTGTGTGTGTGTGTGTGTGTGTGTGTGTGTTTCTGCTTTTATCTTTTTTTTCTGTGTGTAAGTTTTTTGTCTCTTTCTCTCTGCACTTATGTGGCAAAATCTAGTTATTTTTACATTCATATATATATATATATATATATATATATATATATATATATATATATATATATATATATATATATATATATATATATATATATATATATATCTATATATATATATATATATATATATATATATATATATATATATATATATATATATATATATATATATATATATATATATATATATATATATATATATATTCTTTTTTCATTTTCCTTCCTTCCAAATGTGATTTTTTTCATTTATTCCGATTTCTTTTATTTATGTGTGAATTTTCTTTTATACCATGTGGTTTCCTACTTTTCGTTTTCTCATGTATGTGTGGAATTCTATTATTCCTTTTGATTTTTTTTTTTTATTTACTCGTACTGACACAGAATAAGTGATCTTTTTTTTTCTTTAATACATAAACGTGTCCAAGCAATAACAACGATAACATTAACATTTATTCTAATGAAGTACATTCTTGCAACACACTTGTAGTTACATTCACTCTACTACGTGGCTAGCTGGCTCTCATCTCCTTTAAGGCTGAGCGTTGAGAAATCGCCAGGAAAAAGCGTGAGAAATGGTTGAATAATTTAGTTCAAGTGTGGGTCACATGTGTCGCCTTTATAACGGCACCCCTTGATACTCTCTTGTTTTCTTCCTTCGCCTGAGTCACCTACCTGTCATTCTCTCCTCTCGCACCTTCATGAATTTATGCATTGTAATTTATCTCCCTGCCTCCAATCTTTTCGTTATCAAATAATAAATCATTGTCTATTGTATTCTCTTCTTCCTGGTATGGGTGTTGTTGTTGTTGCCATGCTCTCTCTCTCTCTCTCTCTCTCTCTCTCTCTCTCTCTCTCTCTCTCTCTCTCTCTCTCTCTCTCTCTCTCTCTCTCTCTCTCTCTCTCTCTCTATCTATCTATCTATCTATCTATCTATCTATCTACCTACCTACCTACCCACCCACCCACCTACCTACCTACCTCTATCGATCTCCCTATCTATCTGCCTGTCTACCTTCCTCCCTCTCAGTGGTGGTAGTCGTCGGTCACGTCCACCGGGCACACTGTCTCCGTGGAGGTCTGCGTCACCTCCACCGTCACTGTGTAGTAGGCCTTCTTCGAGTACGTGTCTGTGTGAACGTAGGTGCTGTACACGCTGTGGGTCACGTGCTGGGGCAGTGTGGCCACCTTCGTCACGAAACTCGGCATCTGGAGAGGTAGAGGTGGTGGTAGTGGTTGTAGTAGCGGTGGTGTTATAATAATAGTGGTAGTAGTAGTAGTAGTAGTAGTAGTAGTAGTAGTAGTAGTAGTAGTAGTAGTAGTAGTGCGGTGTAGGGATTGCACATAACAGGCAGTGTGTGTGTGTGTGTGTGTGTGTGTGTGTGTGTGTGTGTGTGTGTGTGTGTGTGTGTGTGTGTGTCTGTCAGTGTGTGTGTGTTCGAGAGTTCATAACTGTAATCAAAAGCATTTTTGTTCTAAGCGGAGAGAAAGAAGAACAAGAACAAAGAGAGAGAGAGAGAGAGAGAGAGAGAGAGAGAGAGAGAGAGAGAGAGAGAGAGAGAGAGAGAATTGCAGACAGAGACGGAAGAAAAAGACAAAAAAAAAAGGTGAGGAACACAAGAACAAGAAATAGATATACACCAAAAAAAAAAAAAAGAAAGAAAGAAATATTACAAAATCCTCAAAGTTTATGATACTTTACTCACCAACTTATTTCCTCAACCCCTTATTTTTACCTGCCTGGAGAATACTTTACGAGCACCACACCCATCACTTGCATGGCAGCGTGGCGGAAGAGAGAACGCGCCATGCTCACTGCGAGGCTAATGACACACACACACACACACACACACACACACACACACACACACACACACACACACACACACACACACACACACACACACCACAGCCATGACTCTCAACGTGATTACGACGACAGTTTGGTACCGTTCCTGCTGCACCATTTAGGCTAAACTGACATGCTGGTATATAATTGCGTGTGTATTGTATGTCTGTATTTATGTGTATATAGGTAGATAGGTATTAGATGTGTATTTACGTATGTATGTATGTATATATGTAGATAGGTAGATATGTAGCCAAACAAGTAGGTAATTATTCAGGTAGGCGGGTAGGCAGGTAGATAACTGGTAGGTATACAGGTATATAGGTTATAATCATAATAATAGCATGTTGTGCACCTATTTCTCCCACCTGTAGCGTGCAGAAAATTATCAGACGTGACACGATTCACCCTCTTATTTTAATGGATCTGTGCACGTAAAGATAGCATTAAAACATTGAGGGAGCGTGGGGGCGTGAACTGCAGAGAGCGGGCTGGGCGTAAACAGGGAGAGACAGAGATAAGTGATGATGACGGAGGGGAGAGAGGTAGTGAAACAGAATGAGAGCTGGAGGAGCAGTATGGGAGAGAGTGGTGGTCTACACTGTCACTCACCACTTGGGTCTGCGTCACGAAGTAAGGGATGGACTTGGTGTAGACGACGAACTCTGTCAGGTACTGGTTCGTGGAGTAATAGGTCATCCACTGTCTGCCGGAGGGACGGGAGGGAGGTGAAGGGTGTGAGGTCGTTGTGAAGGTGACCAGAAGTAATGCAAGTATTTATAGTGGTGGTGGTAGTGGTGGTGGTGGTGAATACGTGTGAATATAAATGAATTTCAAGCAGTTATATGCAACTGGGTTTTAAATTTAAATTTTATCTGCACTATTTTATACCAGTTATTGTTTACGTATCAAAGCAAAATTAGTTTTATTATGGATGGAGGTGGTGGTGGTGGTGGAACTAATAGTAGCAGCAGTAGTAGTAGTAGAAGCAGCAGCAGCAACAGCAGCAGCAGCAGTAGTAGTAGTTGTTGTTGTTGTTGTTGTTGTCGTAGTAGTAGTAGTAGTAGTAGTAGTAATAGTAGTCGTAGTAGTAGTAGTAGTAGTAGTAGTAGTAGTAGTAGTTGTTGTTGTTGTTGTTGTTGTTGTTGTTGTTGTTGTTACTGTCGTAGTAGTAGTAGTAGTAGTAATAGCAGTCGTTGTAGTAGTAGTAGTAGCACCATCACCACTACCACCAACAGCAGCAGCAGCAACAACAACAACAACAACAACAACAACAACAACAACAAAGGTACCACCACCACCACCACCACCACCACCACCAGCAATAACAACAGTGGCAGTAGCATGAAGGAAATAATTGATCATTTCATTGACCTCGTCCGTGCCAGTCACCCGGGCATTCTTGTCTTCCTTTTGTATATTTGATGCTGTTACTGTCGGTTTGATATTACAGAACTGCCACACTACTGTAATACTTTCTTGATGCACCATACAGTACAAAGACACCAGAGCAACTCCCTTCATGCCCTTGTTGTGGTACCTTAGAGTACAGAATCCCGTTGATGTCACCCTGTCACCCTATGCAGACCTCGTGCCCCAAAAAGATAACAAAGACAATGGAAGTGAAGACAGGCAGTAAATAGTAGTAGTAGTAGTAGTAAGTAGTAGTAGTAGTAGTAGTAGTAGTGGTAGTAGTAGTAGTGGTGGTGTGGTGGTGGTGGTGGTGGTGTGGCATACTAACTGCATACCTTCCCCCATACCGCGGCCTCACTGCACAAAGCTTTCTACTTTCTCTCATCCCTATTCTGTCCACCTCCCTAATGCAAGAGTTAGGCTGTATCTCCAGTCTTTCATCCCTTTTGCTGATAAACTCTGGAACTCTCTGCCTGGTTCTGTATTTTCTGCTGCCTGTGACTTAAACTGTTTCAAGACGGAGGTTTCAAGACACTTCTCGTAACAGGAATTTTTTTTTTTTTTACACAATACTCTTTGTGGACTGGTATCTTTAGTGAATCTTCTTTCCTCTTTTCTTTTTTCCTACTTTGTTTCATTCATTTTATTATTTTTTATTGATTTTTTAACCATGATCCCAGAACCCCTCCTACGTAAAAAATGAATAAATTAAAAACAGTAGTAGTCTCACCTGTGTAGAGTAACAGGAACCTTACGAAACTTGGTTGTCTCTGCCCAAATGGTGACGTCCTCACACTCCAAGCTGTCAGTCGCCGTCAGCGCCGCCACCACCACCACCATCCACGCTGCCGCAAACCACTGCCACAGGAGGAGCTGAAAAGGCGGCGCGTGAGGTTCGTCAGCGCAAGGACCATATTCCGAAACACTTCTACCCGCACCTCAACAACTTTCAAATGGATCTGATTGAAATAATACGGGTTTTTTTTTCTTTCTTTTTCTTTTTTTAGGGTGTTTTTTTTAAAGATTATAGTGAAATATCAACAAAAATTTCTACACTATTAAAAGGAGAAGCACTCTTGAGAACCCGACTAGGTATCACTGTGGCCTTTGAAAAATAGTCGTGTGTGAGAGAGCGAGGCGTCTCTGAATAAGGCCCCTACAGCATACCTATATTTTAACTCGCGTGATGAACAATATTAAATTCACTTGGCGGAAAAGCAAGAGCGTGTTTTCTACTTCCCGTCCCGTCCCTTAGAGCTAACCAGTACACTGTTTGGTCAAGCTGGCGAACCTCAGAGCAAACATACGTAGGCTGGACTTCCTATTTGAGGGTTAGACAAAGCTTGGAATTTTGGACTATTGTGGTTGAACTTCTCTCTCTCTCTCTCTCTCTCTCTCTCTCTCTCTCTCTCTCTCTCTCTCTCTCTCTCTCTCTCTCTCTCTCTATCTATCTATCTATCTATCTATCTATCTATCTATCTATTTATCTATTTATCTATCTATCTCTTGCGTATTTCATCATCCTCTTCGCCTCTTTCATGCAAAAAGTAAATAAATAAATAGATAAAAAGGACGCAAACATCAAATTCATCTTACCATCTTTAAAAATGAGGGAATACTGAGCCACTGCTTCTTTTTCCCTCCCTCCCTCCCTCTCTTTCTCTCTCTCTATCTCTCTCTCTCTTTCTCTCTCCCTCTCTGGTCCACTTTCTCGCGGGAAGAACACACACAAATATGTCGGAAGAGATGTGCCAGCGGTAATTAGTTTCCTCCCAGCACCAAACAGCCACGCAGACTCTTGTATTTAGCCGTCTGTACTGATCACCCTTCTTTATGAGACTGGCGTGTTCATATGCATGACTCTCTCTCTCTCTCTCTCTCTCTCTCTCTCTCTCTCTCTCTCTCTCTCTCTCTCTTGCATGCGGTTTTCACTAATTTCCAAGAGAGAGAGAGAGAGAGAGAGAGAGAGAGAGAGAGAGAGAGAGAGAGAGAGAGAGAGAGAAAGAGATGCATCCCTACCGTGAGCGTGTCGCCTGCCCCGCCCACCAAATTTTTCATGCCAACTCTTACCGACGTATCGCTTCAGCAAGTGTCACTGTATTACGGACGCTATATGTAGATAGGTAACTGTTAACAGGGGAAGGTTTCAAGTTTATGGTAATTTTGTTAAGTAGTAATGGAAAGCTTTTTTTTTCTATTTATTTATTTGTTTATGCATTAATTTTCTTATTCTTTTTTTTTTTTTATGACTTGAATACAGGGCGTGTCAGATTTTCCAAGAAGCGTGTTTTCTTCCTGTTTCATAACCCGATACGGAAAAATGAGACGAGATTTTAATTGTATTTTCATCAAGTACTGCGTTACTAGAAAGCTTTCTTTTCTATCCTTTCCTTTCTCTTTTTTATGTGCGTGACTGAATACAGGCGTGACAAATTTTCCAAAGTGTGTGTTTTCTCCCTGCTTTATTACCCGACAGAAAAAAATGAGACAAGAGTTATTATTTCGCTTCACTTGTAGACTGCTCGTATTTCAAGCATATGAACCCGACGTTAAGGCGCCTTTAATCAGTTAACCAATCACTCAATCAACAACACGTCTCTGGTAGCTCATGTAGGTCAACAGATGCTTTAAATCACTTCCTGAAATGCACCAATGTGTAGGAGACGCATAAATTTCTGTTCAAGCCTTCTCTTCCTTACACACGTGTCATTTCACAGCTGTCGTGTTCACCTTGGTATATTTCTCGGCTTATCAATTCAAGTGTTCTCCTGAAAATGAGAGGTGAAGAGGAAGTGTGCTTACGAGGAAAAAAAAAAAAAGTAAGGGCTTGCAATACTACACAAGAATTCATACGTGGCAAAATTGATTATTGATCGCTTGACTGGCTTATTAACCGACAGATCTAATGTGTCGCGAGAACTGGGTCACGTTGGCGCCGATAAAGGGAATTAATTACTATAATGGACGCACTGGCTGGCAGAATATATTGGCGGCATGTACAGTTAGGGTCAGAAATTAATTAACATATCACGCTTACTTCCATTCTGCTCGGCTTGTCCATCTGCATGACTCTCTCTCTCTCTCTCTCTCTCTCTCTCTCTCTCTCTCTCTCTCTCTCTCCTCTCTCTCTCTCTCTCTCTCTCTCTCTCTCTTGGAAATTAGTAAAAAACTGCTAACATTCAGTCATGCTAGGATTCTACCATTTGCTAGGTGTTGTGTGGAGACTAGCATCACATCAGAGGACTTTTAAGATTCAAAGGAAAAAGCAAAACACTGTGTGAGTGCAGCAGGTAAAGGGTTTTCTGGCAGTGACTGTGCAGTGGCTCTTGATTACTGAGTCATCTGTGCAGTGGCTGTTGGTTACTTAGACGAGTGTAAATTGGTTGTTGGTTAGTTAATCGTCTGTTCAGTGGGTTCAATGGCTCTTGTTTAACTTAGTCGTCTATATAATGGCTCTTGATTACTTAGACGAGTGTACAGTGGCTCTTGGTTACTTAATCGTCTGTACAGTGTCTCTTGCTTATTTAGTCTAGTGTAGTGCAGTGTTCAAATCCACAGAGGACAAACAGCGAATAGGTCTCTGATACGTTCAACTTCTCTAGCTAGTTGACCTTTCCCAAAGAGTCCTGGTATGGTTATGTACTGCTGACTGTATCTCGATGGAATGTGACATATCCAGAACGATTAAAAGTAATTGAACTTTGGAACTTTAATTTGTCATATTTGTAGAGCTATGTTGTAACTCTCTCTCTCTCTCTCTCTCTCTCTCTCTCTCTCTCTCTCTCTCTCTCTCTCTCTCTCTCTCTCTCTCTCTCTCTCTCTCTCTCTCAAAAAGTAAAATGAAACAAGGAAATTAAATAATGAAAAAAATATAGTGTATATATAAAATGAAAATAAGAAAAACGCTACTAATATCATGGTCGGTCGCAACCACGTCCCGATTTAGAGTGACAAATTCTTCCGTACCATTTGCTTCTATAGGAACAAATACACATGCTTGAAAAAAAACAAAACAAAAAAACATTACTAACATTATTAAACAGCTGCAATTCCTGGGGGAGGGAGAGGAGAGGACGTGG